>NW_026967650.1:0-214042 GCF_028390025.1 Pseudophryne corroboree | reverse complement strand
CTGGGACGGGTGCCCAGCATCCTCTACGTACTAAGAGAAAAGGATTTACCGGTAGGTATTAAAATCCTATTTTCTCATACGACCTAGAGGATGCTGGGGTCACATTAAGAACCATGGGGTTATACCAAAGCTCTTGAACGGGTGGGAGAGTGCGTACGACTCTGCAGCACCGAATGACCCAACTTGAGGTTATCATCAGCCAAGGTATCAAACTTGTAAAACTTAGCAAAAGTGTTTACTAAATAGCTGCTCGGCAAAGTTGCAATGCTGAGACTCCCCGACCAGCTGCCCAGGATGAACCCACCTTTCTAGTAGAATGGGTCTTCACCTAATTCAGTAACGGCAATCCTGCCGTGGAATGAGCATGCTGAATCTTACCACAGATTCAGCGCATAATGGTCTGCATGGAAGCAGGACACCCAATCCTGTTGGGAGCATACAAGACAAACAGAGCCTCTGTTTTCCTAATCTGAACCGTTCTGGTGACATAAATTTTCAAAGTTCTGACCACAGCCAGAGACTTTGACTCAACGAAGGTGTCAGTGGCCAAAGGCACCATGTGGAAAGATGAACCACCTTTGGCAGAAATTGTTGACGTGTCCTCAATTCTGCTCTATCTTCATGAAAGATCAAATAAAGGCTCTTGTGATACTGCATGGTTTGTACTGTTTTCCATGTGCTCCCAGATCTTTCAAGCAAGTAGCATGGTCAAGAAAGTTCTGTTTGAAAAGAAACAAACATTTACTGTCATTGTTATGCAAATAAACTTACATTAAAGCTAACAAGAAAGCCCACTCGTTCTGTCTTTAAACTGATAAAAGAAACCCCAATAATATGGGGCATGCAAAAATTGAGATAAAACTCAGTTTTGCTCCTCTCCACGGAAATCTTTAATAAAAGGCGAAATATTTGTTAGTTCTGAAGAGAAACCAGAGCATGACCAAGATTCCACCTGTCGCCTGAGTGCCATGCCAGCAGTTCTCATTCAGCTCAAAGTGAGCACCCAATTTGAATGAAAGAAAGCAGATTTCTCACCAGGCTTCCCCTTGCTATAAACATGGTTTGTACTCTTTTCCATGTGCTCCCAGATCTTTCAAACAATTAGTTCTGTTTGAAAAGAAACAAACATTTACTGTCATTTCTATGCAAATGAGCTTACATTAAAGAACACTCGTTCTATCTTTAAACCGATAAAATAAAACCCCAATAAGATGGGGCATGCAAAAATTGAGATAAAACTCAGTTTTGCTCCTCTCCACGGAAATCTTTAGTAAAAGGCGAAAGATTTGTTCGTTCTGAAGAGAAACCACAGCATGACCAAGATTCTACCTGTCGCCTGAGTGCCATGCCAGCAGTCCTCATTCAGCTCAAAGTGAGCACCCAATTTGAAAGAAAGAAAGCAGATTTCTCACCAGGCTTCCCCTTGCTATAAACATGGTTTGTACTCTTTTCCATGTGCTCCCAGATCTTTCAAGCAATTAGTATAGTCAAGAAAGTTCTGTTTGAAAAGAAACAAACATTTACTGTCATTTCTATGCAAATGAGCTTACATTAAAGCACACTCGTTCTATCTTTAAACTGATAAAAGAAACCCCAATAAGACGGGGCATGCAAAAATTGAGATAAAACTCAGTTTTGCTCCTCTCCACGGAAATCTTTAGTAAAAGGCGAAAGATTTGTTCGTTCTGAAGAGAAACCAGAGCATGACCAAGATTCCACCTGTTGCCTGAGTGCCATGCCAGCAGTCCTCATTCAGCTCAAAGTGAGCACCCAATTTGAAAGAAAGAAAGCAGATTTCTCTCCAGGCTTCCCCTTGCTATAAGCATGGTTTGTACTCTTTTCCATGTGCTCCCAGATCTTTCAAGCAATTAGTATGGTCAAGAAAGTTCTGCTTGAAAAGAAACAAACATTTATTGTCATTGTTATGCAAATAAACTTACATTAAAGCTAACAAGAAAGCACACTCGTTCTGTCTTTAATCCGATAAAAGAAACCCCAATAATATGGGGCATGCAAAAATTGAGATAAAACTCAGTTTTGCTCCTCTCCACGGAAATCTTTAGTAAAAGGCGAAAGATTTGTTCGTTCTGCAGAGAAACCAGAGCATGACCAAGATTCCACCTGTCGCCTGAGTGCCGTGCCAGCAGTCCTCATTCAGATCAAAGTGAGCGCCCAATTTGAAAGAAAGCAGATTTCTCACCTGTCTTCTCCTTGCTATAAGCATGGTTTGTACTGTATTCCATGTGCTCCCAGATCTTTCAAGCAAGTAGCATGGTCAAGAAAGTTCTGTTTGAAAAGAAACAAACATTTACTGTCATTTCTATGCAAATGAGCTTACATTAAAGCACACTCATTCTATCTTTAAACCGATAAAAGAAACCCCAAAAAGATGAGGCATGCAAAAATTGAGATAAAACTCGGTTTTGCTCCTCTCCACGGAAATCTTTAGTAAAAGGCGAAAGATTTGTTCGTTCTGAAGAGAAACCAGAGCATGACCAAGATTTTTATCTGAAAATATGTGTTCTCCCTGCAGTTGTTGTCCCCAGATGAGAGTTCCCTTGTGCTGCCTCAGTTGAATCTCCTTTACTTGACAGGGGGATGCTCGAGCAGCGACCCTCCCCAGCTCTAGCCCAACTCCTACTTACCTGCCAGGTGAGATACTATGATCATGAAGGTGCTTCTCCCAGGGCAAGGCTCACCCATTGCACTCTGGGTGTGCTGCTTCTGCGTTTTCCCCAAATGTGGGAAACTTGACTGCATAATTTGTGTTTCCCCTGGTCGGCTCTCGTATAATTCAGATCTCTTTGTCTCAGGTCTCTCTCCAGCCTAGTTTGCTGTCTGTTTCCACTTCTCTTTTCTTGAGCCGCTCCCTTCTATGCCCTTGCGCACTATCCTGACTTCTCCCGTCTGCTTACTTCGTGCCTTCCAACGCACAATGCAAACTACAGGTAGTGCTGCAGGGCCCACACCCTTTTACTTGCCTTACAGAGCGTCTCTGGAGCAGTTACAGTGCCCAGCTGCTGCAAGAAATCAGCTTGAATGCTTCAGGGGCTGGGGCATAGCCAACATGAGCCCCACACCGAAGGAGGGTGGAGGTGTGTAATGCGAACTAGGGGTCATCCAAGCGCCGCAAAAGGCCGCCATGCCCTGCACGCCCCTTGTCTCTTTTCATATGCAGACGAGGGTTGAAGCCAACTTTGACCCACTGTTTGGATGACATCACCATATGCAAATCCATCTACTGCAGGCCTTCCCCCAGGAATGCTTGCACTAGTTGTTGCATTTGGTTTGTTGTTTGGGGGTGCTTCAGTATTAGGCAGCCTTCTGCCCTCCCATGTTCATCTGAAAATATGTGTTCTCCCTGCAGTTGTTGTCCCCAGATGAGAGTTCCCTTGTGCTGCCTCAGTTGAATCTCCTTTACTTGACAGAGATGTGCCTGAGCAGCGGCCCTCCCCAGCCCTATCCCAAATCATACTTATTTTGCATAGGCGATACCATGGTCATGAAGATTGTTCTCCCAGGGTGAGGTTCATTCATTGCATTCTGGGTATGCTGACCCCTGTGATTTCCCCAAATGTGGGAAACTCGACTGCATTATTTGTGGTAGTGGGGGACTGTGTTTGTGCTTTCCTCTGGTCAGCTCTGGTAAAAATCAGATTTCTTTATATCAGATCTTCCTCTAGCCTTGTTCTTCTTTCGAGAGTTCCCTTGTGCTGCCTCAGTTGGATCTCTTTCACTTGAGAGGGGGGTGCCCGAGCAGCGACCCTCCCCAGCTCTAGCCCAACTCCTACTTACCTGCCAGGTGAGATACTATGATCATGAAGGTGCTTCTCCCAGGGCAAGGCTCACCCATTGCACTCTGGTTGTGCTGCCCCTGCGATTTCCCCAAATGTGGGAAACTTGACTGCATAATTTGTGTTTCCCTTGGTCATCTCTCGTATAATTCAGATCTCTTTGTCTCAGGTCTCTCTCCAGCCTAGTTTGCTGTCTGTTTCCACTTCTCTTTTCTTGAGCCGCTCCCTTCTATGCCCTTGCGCACTATCCTGACTTCTCCCGTCTGCTTACTTCGTGCCTTCCAACGCACAATGCAAACTACAGGTAGTGCTGCAGGGCCCACACCCTTTTACTTGCCTTACAGAGCAGCTCTGGAGCAGTTACAGTGCCCAGCTGCTGCAAGAAATCAGCTTGAATGCTTCAGGGGCTGGGGCATAGCCAACATGAGCCCCACACCGAAGGAGGGTGGAGGTGTGTAATGCGAACTAGGGGTCATCCAAGCGCCGCAAAAGGCCGCCATGCCCTGCACGCCCCTTTTCTCTTTTCATATGCAGACGAGGGTTGAAGCCAACTTTGACCCACTGCTTGGATGGCATCACCATATGCAAATCCATCTGCTGCAGGCCTTCCCCCAGGAATGCTTGCACTAGTTGTTGCATTTGGTTTGTTGTTTGGGGGTGCTTCAGTATTAGGCAGCCTTCTGCCCTCCCATGTTCATCTGAAAATATGTGTTCTCCCTGCAGTTGTTGTCCCCAGATGAGAGTTCCCTTGTGCTGCCTCAGTTGAATCTCCTTTACTTGAAAGAGATGTGCCTGAGCAGCGGCCCTCCCCAGCCCTATCCCAAATCATACTTATTTTGCATAGGAGAGACCATGGTCATGAAGATTATTCTCCCAGTGTGAGGTTCATTTATTGCATTCTGGGTATGCTGACCCCTGTGATTTCCCCAAATGTGGGAAACTCGACAGCATTATTTGTGGTAGTGGGGGACTGTGTTTGTGTTTTCCTCTGGTCAGCTCTGGTAAAAGTCAGATTTCTTTGTTTCAGATCTTCCTCTAGCCTTGTTCTTCTTTCGAGAATTCCCTTGTGCTGCCTCAGTTGGATCTCCTTCACTTGACAGGGGGGTACCCGAGCAGCGACCCTCCCCAGCTCTAGCCCAACTCCTACTTACCTGCCAGGTGAGATACTATGATCACGTAGGTGCTTCTCCCAGGGCAAGGCTCACCCATTGCACTCTGGGTGTGCTGCTCCTGCGATTTCCCCAAATGTGGGAAACTTGACTGCATAATTTGTGTTTCCCCTGGTCGGCTCTCGTATAATTCAGATCTCTTTGTCTCAGGTCTCTCTCCAGCCTAGTTTGCTGTCTGTTTCCACTTCTCTTTTCTTAAGTGCCTTCCAATGCACAATGCAAACTACAGGTAGTGCTGCAGGGCCCACACCCTTTTACTTGCCGTACAGAGCAGCTCTGGAGCTGTTACAGTGCCCAGCTGCTGCAAGAAATCAGCTTGAATGCTTCAGGGGCTGGGGCATAGCAAACATGAGCCCCACACCGAAGGAGGGTGGGGATGTTTAATGCGAACTAAGGGTCATCCAAGCGCCGCAAAAGGCCGCCATGCCCTGCATACCCCTTTTCTCTTTTCATATGCAGATGAGGGTTCCAGCCAACTTTGGCCCACTGCTTGGATGACATCACCGTATGCAAATCCGTCTTCTGCAGAACTTCCCCCAGGAATGCTTGTACTAGTTGTTGCATTTGGTTTGTTGTTTGGGGGTGCTTCAGTATTAGGCAGCCTTCTGCCCTCCCATGTTCATCTGAAAATATGTGTTCTCCCTGCAGTTGTTGTCCCCAGATGGGAGTTCCCTTGTGCTGCCTCAGTTGAATCTCCTTTACTTGACAGAGATGTGCCTGAGCAGCGGCCCTCCCCAGCCCTATCCCAAATCATACTTATTTTGCATAGGAGATACCATGGTCATGAAGATTGTTCTCCGAGGGTGAGGTTCATTCATTGCATTTTGGGTATGCTGACCCCTGTGATTTCCCCAAATGTGGGAAACTCGACTGCATTATTTGTGGTAGTGGGGGACTGTGTTTGTGCTTTCCTCTGGTCAGCTCTGGTAAAAATCAGATTTCTTTATATCAGATCTTCCTCTAGCCTTGTTCTTCTTTCGAGAGTTCCCTTGTGCTGCCTCAGTTGGATCTCTTTCACTTGAGAGGGGGGTGCCCGAGCAGCGACCCTCCCCAGCTCTAGCCCAACTCCTACTTACCTGCCAGGTGAGATACTATGATCATGAAGGTGCTTCTCCCAGGGTAAGGCTCACCCATTGCACTCTGGTTGTGCTGCCCCTGCGATTTCCCCAAATGTGGGAAACTTGACTGCATAATTTGTGTTTCCCTTGGTCATCTCTCGTATAATTCAGAACTCTTTGTCTCAGGTCTCTCTCCAGCCTAGTTTGCTGTCTGTTTCCACTTCTCTTTTCTTGAGCCCCTGCCTTCTATGCCCTTGTGCACTCTCCTGACTTCTCCTGTCTGCTTACTTTGTGCCTTCCAACGCACAATGCGAACTACAGGTAGTGCTGCAGGGCCCACACCCTTTTACTTGCCTTACAGAGCAGCTCTGGAGCTGTTACAGTGCCCAGCTGCTGCAAGAAATCAGCTTGAATACTTCAGGGGCTGGGGCATAGCCAACATGAGCCCCACACCGAAGGAGAATGGAGGTGTTTAATGCGAACTAGGGGTCATCCAAGCACCGCAAAAGGCCGCCATGCCCTGCATAACCCTTTTCTCTTTTCATATGCAGATGAGGGTTCCAGCCAACTTTGGCCCACTGCTTGGATGACATCACCGTATGCAAATCCGTCTTCTGCAGACCTTCTCCCAGGAATGCTTTTACTAGTTGTTGCATTTGGTTTGTTGTTTGGGGGTGCTTCAGTATTAGGCAGCCTTCTGCCCTCCCATGTTCATCTGAAAATATGTGTTCTCCCTGCAGTTGTTGTCCCCAGATGAGAGTTCCCTTGTGCTGCCTCAGTTGAATCTCCTTTACTTGACAGAGATGTGCCTGAGCAGCGGCCCTCCCCAGCCCTATCCCAAATCATACTTATTTTGCATAGGAGATACCATGGTCATGAAGATTGTTCTCCCAGGGTTAGGTTCATTCATTGCATTCTGGGTATGCTGACCCCTGTGATTTCCCCAAATGTGGGAAACTCAACTGCATTATTTGTGGTAGTGGGGGACTGTGTTTGTGCTTTCCTCTGGTCAGCTCTGGTAAAAGTCAGATTTCTTTGTCTCAGATCTTCCTCTAGCCTTGTTCTTCTTTCGAGAGTTCCCTTGTGCTGCCTCAGTTGGATCTCCTTCACTTGACAGGGGGGTGCCCGAGCAGCGACCCTCCCCAGCTCTAGCCCAACTCCTACTTACCTGCCAGGTGAGATACTATGATCATGTAGGTGCTTCTCCCAGGGCAAGGCTCACCCATTGCACTCTGGGTGTGCTGCCCCTGCGATTTCCCCAAATGTGGGAAACTTGACTGCATAATTTGTGTTTCCCCTGGTCGGCTCTCATATAATTCAGATCTCTTTGTCTCAGGTCTCTCTCCAGCCTAGTTTGCTGTCTGTTTCCACTTCTTTTTTCTTGAGCCCCTCCCTTCTATACCCTTGTGGACTCTAATGACTTCTCCTCCTGTCTGCTTACTTTGTGCCTTCCAACGCACAATGCAAACTACAGGTAGTGCTGCAGGGCCCACACCCTTTTACATGCCTTTCAGAGCAGCTCTGGAGCTGTTACAGTGCCCAGCTGCTGCAAGAAATCAGCTTGAATGCTTCAGGGGCTGGGGCATAGCCAACATGAGCCCCACACCGACGGAGGGTGGAGGTGTTTAATGCGAACTAAGGGTCATCCAAGCGCCGCAAAAGGCCACCATGCCCTGCATACCCCTTTTCTCTTTTCATATGCAGATGAGGGTTCCAGCCAACTTTGGCCCACTGCTTGGATGACATCACCGTATGCAAATCCGTCTTCTGCAGACCTTCCCCCAGGAATGCTTGTACTAGTTGTTGCATTTGGTTTGTTGTTTGGGGTGCTTCAGTATTAGGCAGCCTTCTGCTCTCCCATGGTTATCTGAAAATATGTGTTCTCCCTGCAGTTGTTGTCCCCAGATGAGAGTTCCCTTGTGCTGCCTCAGTTGAATCTCCTTTACTTGACAGAGATGTGCCTGAGCAGCGGCCCTCCCCAGCCCTATCCCAAATCATACTTATTTTGCATAGGAGATACCATGGTCATGAAGATTGTTCTCCCAGGGTGAGGTTCATTCATTGCATTCTGGGTATGCTGACCCCTGTGATTTCCCCAAATGTGGGAAACTCGACTGCATTATTTGTGGTAGTGGGGGACTGTGTTTGTGCTTTCCTCTGGTCAGCTCTGGTAAAAGTCAGATTTCTTTGTCTCAGATCTTCCTCTAGCCTTGTTCTTTTTTTGAGAGTTTCCTTGTGCTGCCTCAGTTGGATCTCCTTCACTTGACAGGGGGGTGCCCGAGCAGCGACCCTCCCCAGCTCAAGCCCAACTCCTACTTACCTGCCAGGTGAGATACTATGATCAGGAAGGTGCTTCTCCCAGGGCAAGGCTCACCCATTGCACTCTGGGTGTGCTGCTCCTACGATTTCCCCAAATGTGGGACACTTGATTGCATAATTTGTGTTTCCTCTGGTCGGCTACTCGTATAATTCAGATCTCTTTGTCTCAGGTCTCTCTTTAGCCTAGTTTGCTGTCTGTTTCCACTTCTCTTTTCTTGAGCCCCTGCCTTCTATGCCCTTGTGCACTCTCCTGACTTCTCCTGTCTGCTTACTTTGTGCCTTCCAACGCACAATGCAAACTACAGGTAGTGCTGCAGGGCCAACACCCTTTTACTTGCCTTACAGAGCAGCTCTGGAGCTGTTACAGTGCCCAGCTGCTGCAAGAAATCAGCTTGAATGCTTCAGGGGCTGGGGCATAGCCAACATGAGCCCCACACCGACGGAGGGTGGAGGTGTTTAATGCGAACTAAGGGTCATCCAAGCACCGCAAAAGGCCGCCATGCCCTGCATAACCCTTTTCTCTTTTCATATGCAGATGAGGGTTCCAGCCAACTTTGGCCCACTGCTTGGATGACATCACCGTATGCAAATCCGTCTTCTGCAGACCTTTTCCCAGGAATGCTTGTACTAGTTGTTGCATTTGTTTTGTTGTTTGGGTGTGCTTCAGTATTAGGCAGCCTTCTGCTCTCCCATTTTCATCTGAAAATATGTGTTCTCCCTGCAGTTGTTGTCCCCAGATGAGAGTTCCCTTGTGCTGCCTCAGTTGAATCTCCTTTACTTGACAGAGATGTGCCTGAGCAGCGGCCCTCCCCAGCCCTATCCCAAATCATACTTATTTTGCATAGGAGATACCATTATCATGAAGATTGTTCTCCCAGGGTGAGGTTCATTCATTGCATTCTGGGTATGCTGACCCCTGTGATTTCCACCAAATGTGGGAAACTCGACTGCATTATTTGTGGTAGTGGGGGACTGTGTTTGTGCTTTCCTCTGGTCAGCTCTGGTAAAAGTCAGATTTCTTTGTCTCAGATCTTCCTCTAGCCTTGTTCTTTTTTCGAGAGTTTCCTTGTGCTGCCTCAGTTGGATCTCCTTCACTTGGCAGGGGGGTGCCTGAACAGCGACCCTCCCCAGCTCTAGCCCAACTCCTACTTACCTGCCAGGTGAGATACTATGATCATGAAGGTGCTTCTCCCAGGGCAAGGCTCACCCATTGTACTCTGGGTGTGCTGCTCCTGCGATTTCCCCAAATGTGGGAAACTTGACTGCATAATTTGTGTTTCCCCTGGTCGGCTCTCGTATAATTCAGATCTCTTTGTCTCAGGTCTCTCTCCAGCCTAGTTTGCTGTCTGTTTCCACTTCTCTTTTCTTCAGCCGCTCCCTTCTATACCCTTGTGCACTATCCTGACTTCTCCTCCCGTCTGCTTACTTTGTGCCTTCCAATGCACAATGCAAACTACAGGTAGTGCTGCAGGGCCCACACCCTTTTACTTGCCTTACAGAGCAGCTCTGGAGCTGTTACAGTGCCCAGCTGCTGCAAGAAATCAGCTTGAATGCTTCAGGGGCTGGGGCATAGCCAACATGAGCCCCACACCGAAGGAGGGTGGAGGTGTTTAATGCAAACTAGGGGTCAGACAAGCGCCGCAAAAGGCCACCATGCCCTGCACGCCCCTTTTCTGTTTTCATATGCAGACGAGGGTTGAAGCCAACTTTGACCCACTGCTTGGATGACATCACCATATGCAAATCCATCTGCGGCAGGCCTTCCCCCAGGAATGCTTGCACTAGTTGTTGCATTTGGTTTGTTGTTTGGGGGTGCTTCAGTATTAGGCAGCCTTCTGCCCTCCCATGTTCATCTGAAAATATGTGTTCTCCCTGCAGTTGTTGTCCCCAGATGAGAGTTCCCTTGTGCTGCCTCAGTTGAATCTCCTTAACTTGACAGAGATGTGCCTGAGCAGCGGCCCTCCCCAGCTCTATCCCAAATCATACTTATTTTGCATAGGAGATACCATGGTCATGAAGATTATTCTCCCAGGGTGAGGTTCATTCATTGCATTCTGGGTATGCTGACCCCTGTGATTTCCCCAAATGTGGGAAACTTGACTGCTTTATTTGTGGTAGTGGGGGACTGTGTTTGTGTTTTCCTCTGGTCAGCTCTGGTAAAAGTCAGATTTCTTTGTTTCAGATCTTCCTCTAGCCTTGTTCTTCTTTCGAGAGTTCCCTTGTGCTGCCTCAGTTGGATCTCCTTCACTTGACAGGGGGGTGCCCGAGCAGAGACCCTCCCCAGCTCTAGCCCAACTCCTACTTACCTGCCAGGTGAGATACTATGATCATGAAGGTACTTCTCCCAGGGCAAGGCTCACCCATTGCACTCTGGGTGTGCTGCCCCTGCGATTTCCCCAAATGTGGGAAACTTGACTGCATAATTTGTGTTTCCCCTGGTCGGCTCTCGTATAATTCAGATCTCTTTGTCTCAGGTCTCTCTCCAGCCTAGTTTGCTGTCTGTTTCCACTTCTCTTTTCTTGAGCCGCTCCCTTCTATGCCCTTGCGCACTATCCTGACTTCTCCTCCTGTCTGCTTACTTTGTGCCTTCCAACGCACAATGCGAACTACAGGTAGTGCTGCAGGGCCCACACCCTTTTACTTGCCTTACAGAGCAGCTCTGGAGCTGTTACAGTGCCCAGCTGCTGCAAGAAATCAGCTTGAATGCTTCAGGGGCTGGGGCATAGCCAACATGAGCCCCACACCAAAGGAGGGTGGAGGTGTTTAATGCAAACTAGGGGTCAGCCAAGCGCCGCAAAAGGCCACCATGCCCTGCACGCCCCTTTTCTCTTTTCATATGCAGACGAGGGTTGAAGCCAACTTTGACCCACTGCTTGGATGACATCACCATATGCAAATCCATCTGCGGCAGGCCTTCCCCCAGGAATGCTTGCACTAGTTGTTGCATTTGGTTTGTTGTTTGGGGGTGCTTCAGTATTAGGCAGCCTTCTGCCCTCCCATGTTCATCTGAAAATATGTGTTCTCCCTGCAGTTGTTGTCCCCAGATGAGAGTTCCCTTGTGCTGCCTCAGTTGAATCTCCTTTACTTGATAGAGATGTGCATGAGCAGCGGCCCTCCCCAGCCCTATTCCAAATCATACTTATTTTGCATAGGAGATACCATGGTCATGAAGATTTTTCTCCCAGGGTGAGGTTCATTCATTGCATTTTGGGTATGCTGACCCCTGTGATTTCCCCAAATGTGGGAAACTTGACTGCATTATTTGTGGTAGTGGGAGGCTGTGTTTGTGATTTCTTCTGGTCAGCTCTGGTAAAAGTCAGATTTCTTTGTCTCAGATTTTCCTTTAGCCTTGTTCTTCTTTCGAGAGTTCCCTTGTGCTGCCTCAGTTGGATCTCCTTCACTTAACAGGGGGGTGCCCGAGCAGCGACCCTCCCCAGCTCTAGCCCAACTCCTACTTACCTGCCAGGTGAGATACTATGATCATGAAGGTGCTTCTCCCAGGGCAAGGCTCACCCATTGCACTCTGGGTGTGCTGCCCCTGCGATTTCCCCAAATGTGGGAAACTTGACTGCATAATTTGTGTTTCCCCTGGTCGGCTCTCGTATAATTCAGATCTCTTTGTCTCAGATCTCTCTACAGCCTAGTTTGCTGTCTGTTTCCACTTCTCTTTTCTTCAGCCGCTCCCTTCTATACCCTTGTGCACTATCCTGACTTCTCCTCCCGTCTGCTTACTTTGTGCCTTCCAATGCACAATGCAAACTACAGGTAGTACTGCAGGGCCCACACCCTTTTACTTGCCTTACAGAGCAGCTCTGGAGCTGTTACAGTGCCCAGCTGCTGCAAGAAATCTGCTTGAATGCTTCAGGGGATGGGGCATGGCCAACATGAGCCCCACACCAAAGGAGGGTGGAGGTGTTTAATGCAAACTAGGGGTCATCCAAGCACCACAAAAGGCCGCCATGCCCTGCACGCCCCTTTTCTCTTTTCATATGCAGATGAGGGTTGAAGCCAACTTTGACCAACTGCTTGGATGACATCACCGTATGCAAATCCGTCTTCTGCAGAACTTCCCCCAGGAATGCTTGCACTAGTTGTTGCATTTGGTTTGTTGTTTGGGGGTGCTTCAGTATTAGGCAGCCTTCTGCCCTCCCATGTTCATCTAAAAATATGTGTTCTCCCTGCAGTTGTTGTCCCCAGATGAGAGTTCCCTTGTGCTGCCTCAGTTGAATCTCCTTTACTTGACAGAGATGTGCATGAGCAGCGGCCCTCCCCAGCCCTATTCCATCATACTTATTTTGCATAGGAGATACCATGGTCATGAAGATTGTTCTCTCAGGGTGAGGTTCATTCATTGCATTTTGGGTATGCTGACCCCTGTGATTTCCCCAAATGTGGGAAACTTGACTGCATTATTTGTGGTAGTGGGGGACTGTGTTTGTGCTTTCCTCTGGTCAGCTCTGGTAAAAGTCAGATTTCTTTGTCTCATATTTTACTCTAGCCTTGTTCTTCTTTCGAGAGTTCCCTTGTGCTGCCTCAGTTGGATCTCCTTCACTTGACAGGGGGGTACCCGAGCAGCGACCCTCCCCAGCTCTAGCCCAAATCCTACTTACCTGCCAGGTGAGATACTATGATCATGAAGGTGCTTCTCCCAGGGCAAGGCTCACCCATTGCACTCTGGGTGTGCTGCTCCTGCGATTTCCCCAAATGTGGGAAACTTGACTGCATAATTTGTGTTTCCCCTGGTCGGCTCTCGTATAATTCAGATCTCTTTGTCTCAGGTCTCTCTCCAGCCTAGTTTGCTGTCTGTTTCCACTTCTCTTTTCTTGAGCCGCTCTCTTCTATGCCCTTGCGCACTATCCTGACTTCTCCTCCTCTCTGCTTACTTTGTGCCTTCCAAAGCACAATGCGAACTACAGGTAGTGCTGCAGGGCCCACACCCTTTTACTTGCCTTACAGAGCAGCTCTGGAGCTGTTACAGTGCCCAGATGCTGCAAGAAATCAGCTTGAATGCTTCAGGGGCTGGGGCATAGCCAACATGAGCCCCACACCGAAGGAGGGTGGAGGTGTTTAATGCGAACTAGGGGTCATCCAAGCGCCGCAAAAGGCCGCCATGCCCTGCACGCCCCTTTTCTCTTTTCATATGCAGACGAGGGTTGAAGCCAACTTTGACCCACTGCTTGGATGACATCACCATATGCAAATCCATCTGCTGCAGGCCTTCCCCCAGGAATGCTTGCACTAGTTGTTGCATTTGGTTTGTTGTTTGGGGGTGCTTCAGTATTAGGCAGCCTTCTGCCCTCCCATGTTCTTCTGAAAATATGTGTTCTCCCTGCAGTTGTTGTCCCCAGATGAGAGTTCCCTTGTGCTGCCTCAGTTGAATCTCCTTTACTTGACAGAGATGTGCCTGAGCAGCGGCCCTCCCCAGCCCTATCCCAAATCATACTTATTTTGCATAGGAGATACCATGGTCATGAAGATTGTTCTCCCAGGGTGAGGTTCATTCATTGCATTCAGGGTATGCTGACCCCTGTGATTTCCCCAAATGTGGGAAACTCGACTGCATTATTTGTGGTAGTAGCGGACTGTGTTTGTGCTTTCCTCTGGTCAGCTCTGGTAAAAGTCAGATTTCTTTGTCTCAGATCTTCCTCTAGCCTTGTTCTTCTTTCGAGAGTCCCTTGTGCTGCCTCAGTTGGATCTCCTTCACTTGACAGGGGGGTACCCGAGCAGCGACCCTCCCCAGCTCTAGCCCAACTTCTACTTACCTGGCAGGTGAGATACTATGATCATGTAGGTGCTTCTCCCAGGGCAAGGCTCACCCATTGCACTCTGGGTGTGCTGCTCCTGCGTTTTCCCTAAATGTGGGAAACTTGACTGCATAATTTGTGTTTCCCCTGGTCGGCTCTCGTATAATTCAGATCTCTTTGTCTCAGGTCTCTCTTCAGCCTAGTTTGCTGTCTGGTTCCACTTCTCTTTTCTTGAGCCGCTCCCTTCTATGCCCTTGCGCACTATCCTGACTTCTCCTCCCGTCTGCTTACTTTGTGCCTTCCAATGCACAATGCAAACTACAGGTAGTGCAGCAGGGCCCACACCCTTTTACTTGCCTTACAGAGCAGCTCTGGAGCTGTTACAGTGCCCAGCTGCTGCAAGAAATCATCTTGAATGCTTCAGGGGATGGGGCATGGCCAACATGAGCCCCACACCAAAGGAGGGTGGGGGTGTTTAATGCGAAAAAGGGGTCATCCAAGCACCGCAAAAGGCCGCCATGCCCTGCACGCCCCTTTTCTCTTTTCATATGCAGATGAGGGTTGAAGCCAACTTTGACCCACTGCTTGGATGACATCACCATATGCAAATCCGTCTTCTGCAGAACTTCCCCCAGGAATGCTTGTACTAGTTGTTGCATTTGGTTTGTTGTTTGGGGGTGCTTCAGTATTAGGCAGCCTTCTGCCCTCCAATGTTCATCTGAAAATATGTGTTCTCCCTGCAGTTGTTGTCCCCAGATGAGAGTTCCCTTGTGCTGCCTCAGTTGAATCTCCTTTACTTGACAGAGATGTGCATGAGCAGCGGCCCTCCCCAGCCCTATTCCAAATCATACTTATTTTGCATAGGAGATACCATGGTCATGAAGATTGTTCTCCCAGGGTGAGGTTCATTCATTGCATTCTGGGTATGCTGACCTCTGTGATTTCCCCAAATGTGGGAAACTCGACTGCTTTATTTGTGGTAGTGGGGGACTGTGTTTGTGTTTTCCTCTGGTCAGCTCTGGTAAAAGTCAGATTTCTTTGTTTCAGATCTTCCTCTAGCCTTGTTCTTCTTTCGAGAGTTCCCTTGTGCTGCCTCAGTTGGATCTCCTTCACTTGACAGGGGGGTGCCCGAGCAGCGACCCTCCCCAGCTCTAGCCCAACTCCTACTTACCTGCCAGGTGAGATACTATGATCATGAAGGTGCTTCTCCCAGGGCAAGGCCCACCCATTGCACTCTGGGTGTGCTGCCCCTGCGATTTCCCGAAATGTGGGAAACTTGACTGCATAATTTGTGTTTCCCCTGGTCGGCTCTCGTATAATTTAGATCTCTTTGTCTCAGGTCTCTCTCCAGCCTAGTTTGCTGTCTGTTTCCACTTCTTTTTTCTTGAGCCCCTCCCATCTATACCCTTGTGCACTATCCTGACTTCTCCTCCCGTCTGCTTACTTTGTGCCTTCCAATGCACAATGCAAACTACAGGTAGTGCTGCAGGGCCCACACCCTTTTACTTGCCTTACAGAGCAGCTCTGGAGCTGTTACAGTGCCCAGCTGCTGCAAGAAATCAGCTTGAATGCTTCAGGGGCTGGGGCATAGCCAACATGAGCCCCACACCGAAGGAGGGTGGAGGTGTTTAATGCAAACTAGGGGTCAGACAAGCGCCGCAAAAGGCCACCATGCCCTGCACGCCCCTTTTCTGTTTTCATATGCAGACGAGGGTTGAAGCCAACTTTGACCCACTGCTTGGATGACATCACCATATGCAAATCCATCTGCGGCAGGCCTTCCCCCAGGATTGCTTGCACTAGTTGTTGCATTTGGTTTGTTGTTTGGGGGTGCTTCAGTATTAGGCAGCCTTCTGCCCTCCCATGTTCATCTGAAAATATATGTTCTCCCTGCAGTTGTTGTCCCCAGATGAGAGTTCCCTTGTGCTGCCTCATTTGAATCTCCTTTACTTGACAGAGATGTGTCTGAGCAGCGGCCCTCCCCAGCCCTATCCCAAATCATACTTATTTTGCATAGGAGATACCATGGTCATGAAGATTATTCTCCCAGGGTGAGGTTCATTCATTGCATTCTGGGTATGCTGACCCCTGTGATTTCCCCAAATGTGGGAAACTCGACTGCTTTATTTGTGGTAGTGGGGGACTGTGTTTGTGTTTTCCTCTGGTCAGCTCTGGTAAAAGTCAGATTTCTTTGTTTCAGATCTTCCTCTAGCCTTGTTCTTCTTTCAAGAGTTCCCTTGTGCTGCCTCAGTTGGATCTCCTTCACTTGACAGGGGGGTGCCCGAGCAGCGACCCTCCCCAGCTCTAGCCCAACTCCTACTTACCTGCCAGGTGAGATACTATGATCATGAAGGTGCTTCTCCCAGGGCAAGGCTCACCCATTGCACTCTGGGTGTGCTGCCCCTGCGATTTCCCCAAATGTGGGAAACTTGACTGCATAATTTGTGTTTCCCCTGGTCGGCTCTCATATAATTCAGATCTCTTTGTCTCAGGTCTCTCTCCAGCCTAGTTTGCTGTCTGTTTCCACTTCTTTTTTCTTGAGCCCCTCCCTTCTATACCCTTGTGCACTATCCTGACTTCTGCTCCCGTCTGCTTACTTTGTGCCTTCCAATGTACAATGCAAACTACAGGTAGTGCTGCAGGGCCCACACCCTTTTACTTGCCTTACAGAGCAGCTCTGGAGCTGTTACAGTGCCCAGCTGCTGCAAGAAATCAGCTTGAATGCTTCAGGGGATGGGGCATGGCCAACATGAGCCCCACACCAAAGGAGGGTGGAGGTGTTTAATGCGAACTAGGGGTCATCCAAGCACCGCAAAAGGCCGCCATGCCCTGCACGCCCCTTTTCTCTTTTCATATGCAGATGAGGGTTGAAGCCAACTTTGACCCACTGCTTGGATGACATCAAAGTATGCAAATCCGTCTTCTGCAGAACTTCCCCCAGGAATGCTTGCACTAGTTGTTGCATTTGGTTTGTTGTTTGGGGGTGCTTCAGTATTATGCAAGCCTTCTGCCCTCCCATGTTCATCTGAAAATATGTGTTCTCCCTGCAGTTGTTGTCCCCAGATGAGAGTTCCCTTGTGCTGCCTCAGTCGAATCTCCTTTACTTGACAGAGATGTGCATGAGCAGCGGCCCTCCCCAGCCCTATTCCAAATCATACTTATTTTGCATAGGAGATACCATGGTCATGAAGATTGTTCTCCCAGGGTGAGGTTCATTCATTGCATTTTGGGTATGCTGACCCCTGTGATTTCCCCAAATGTGGGAAACTTGACTGCATTATTTGTGGTAGTGGGGGACTGTGTTTGTGCTTTCCTCTGGTCAGCTCTGGTAAAAGTCAGATTTCTTTGTCTCAGATTTTCCTCTAGCCTTGTTCTTCTTTCGAGAGTTCCCTTGTGCTGCCTCAGTTGGATCTCCTTCACTTTACAGGGGGGTACCCGAGCAGCGACCCTCCCCAGCTCTAGCCCAACTCCTACTTACCTGCCAGGTGAGATACTATGATCATGAAGGTGCTTCTCCCAGGGCAAGGCTCACCCATTGCACTCTGGGTGTGCTGCCCCTGCGATTTCCCCAAATGTGGGAAACTTGACTGCATAATTTGTGTTTCCCCTGGTCGGCTCTCGTATAATTCAGATCTCTTTGTCTCAGGTCTCTCTCCAGCCTAGTTTGCTGTCTGTTTCCACTTCTCTTTTCTTGAGCCGCTCCCTTCTATGCCCTTGCGCACTATCCTGACTTATCCTCCTGTCTGCTTACTTTGTGCCTTCAAACGCACAATGCGAACTACAGGTAGTGCTGCAGGGCCCACACCCTTTTAGTTGCCTTACAGAGCAGCTCTGGAGCTGTTACAGTGCCCAGCTGCTGCAAGAAATCAGCTTGAATGCTTCAGGGGCTGGGGCAGAGCCAACATGAGCCCCACACAAAAGGAGGGTGGGGGTGTTTAATGCGAACTAAGGGTCATCCAAGCACCGCAAAAGGCCGCCATGCCCTGCATGCCCCTTTTCTCTTTTCATATGCAGATGAGGGTTCCAGCCAACTTTGGCCCACTGCTTGGATGACATCACCGTATGCAAATCCGTCTTCTGCAGACCTTCCCCCAGGAATGCTTGTACTAGTTGTTGCATATGGTTTGATATTTGATGGTGCTTCAGTATTAGGCAGCCTTCCGCCCTCCCATGTTCATCTGAAAAGATGTGGTCTCCCTGCAGTTGTTGTCCCCAGACGAGAGTTCCCTTGTGCTTCCTCAGTTGAATCTCCTTAACTTGACGGGGGAGGGGCTGCCCGAGCAGCCACCCTCCCCAGCCCTATCCCAACTCATACTTATTTTGCAAATGAGATCTCTTGATCATGAAGATTGTTCTCACAGGGTGAGGTTCATCCATTATATTTTAAAATAGGAAGGTACAAATTACATATTTGAATTGCATCTATGTGTTGGATTCAAATGTGTCCCCCCCCTTCCTTTCTCAATTGTGCCCGTCAGCAGCTATTCTAAGGTTGCTGCCAATGGGTGTGACACATTAATTTCTTCTGTGGGGTACACTGGACTCCACAAGGATTCACATTGGGGTGTAGAGTAGGATCTTGATCTGAGGCACCAACCGGCTCAAAGCTTTTGACTGTTCCCAAGAAGCTCAGTGCATTCTCCTCTATAACCCCGCTTCCATGAACAGGGAGCTCAGTTTGTAGTTGGTGCCTTCAGTAGCAGGCCACTTAACAGGGGCCTGCCTCAGGCAGCCTATTCTTAGCTATTAATTTTGACAAGAAAAGAAGAACTTGTTTTATGAGAATCTACAAGGGCTGCAGCAGGCTAGGTCTAATAGACATCTTTACTGCAGCTTCATCACTCCCAGCGGCGCTGTATACTCCCGTGCCCTGGTTGCTGGGTCACTGCAGCGGAGGCTCCGGTTTCTTCCTAAGGTCAGTCACACACACACCGCCCTTCCGGATCACGAGGCCGCTGATGAAGGGGAGCGTGGCCGTAGGGGGTGGACCGTGTGCGCACTGGCGTGGACACTGATTACTGGGCAGCCGCTCCACTAGCCACCAGGTACAGTTAAGGAGCACAGGTCTGGGGGTTTTTCTCCTATATTAAACCAATTTTGTACTGCCCGCAGCGCATTGTGATAGGTAATAGGGCCTGATTCAGGTTGGATTGCAATCACAATAAGCGATCCAACTGCAAAAATTGCTAAGAGCATACGCATGTGCCTGCATTTTCTGCGGCACCCCGCAGAGAATGCGATCGCCTCTGCCTGTCAATCGGGGCAGGGGGGGAGAGGGGGGTCAGCAACACTCCATTTCCAAGTCAGGGATGGAGCGGTGCGGGGGCAAGGCTTCAAAATGGGGTCTGCAATGGAGGAGACACAGGGGGCGTGGTCACAGCGGCTGTATGACATCACATTCAGCCGCTGTGATCACAAAAATGGTGGCGGCTTCCTGCGCGCACATACAGTCTGCACCAGCAGGAGGCTACACCATTTTTTATGATCACGCTGAACTGCAGTGCGACTGCAATTACAGCATGGTCAAGAAGGGAGGCGTCATGCTGGGTGGCCATTAGAGATGAGCGGGTTCGGTTCCTCGGAATCCGAACCCGCCCGAACTTCACCCTTTTTTGCACGGGTCCGAGCAGACTCGGATCCTCCCGCCTTGCTCGGTTAACCCGAGCGCGCCCGAACGTCATCATCCCGCTGTCGGATTCTCACGAGACTCGGATTCTATATAAGGAGCCGCGCGTCGCCGCCATTTTCACACGTGCATTGAGATTGATAGGGAGAGGACGTGGCTGGCGTCCTCTCCGTTTAGATTAGAAGATAGAGACGAGTGACATTTGATTTACTACTAATTTGGGGAGCAGTTGAACTTGTCAGGAGTACTCAGTAGTGCAGAGTTTTGCTGATAGTGACCACCAGTTTTATTATTTATAATCCGTTCTCTGCCTGAAAAAAAACGATACACATACCATATATGTGCTCAGCCTCAGTGTGCTGCATGATATATCATCTATGTATATCTGACTGTGCTGAGTACTCACTGCTCACACAGCTTAATTGTGGGGGAGACTGGGGAGCAGTTATAGCAGGAGTACAGTGCACACTTTTGCTGCCAGTGTGACCACCAGTATATTGTCTGCCTGAAAAAGTTAAACACTCCTGTGGTGTTTTTTTTTTTTATTCTATAAACGCATTCTGCTGACAGTGTCCAGCAGGTCCGTCATACATTATATTATATAAATATTTACCTGCAGTAGTGTTATATTTTTTTTTCATCTCTATCATCTTTATCATCTCTATATTAGCAGACGCAGTACGGTAGTCCACGGCTGTGGCTATCTCTGTGTCGTCAGTGCTCGTCCATAATTGTATACCTACCTACCTGTGGTGGGTTTTTTTTTTCTATCTTCTTCATACTAGTAGTTTAGGAGTCTGCTGACAGTGTCCACCAGGTCCATCATTATATTATATACCTACAGTAGTAATATATTTATTATATTATCTATACTAGCAGACGCAGTACGGTAGTCCACGGCTGTGGCTATCTCTGTGTCGTCAGTGCTCGTCCATAATTGTATACCTACCTGTGGTGGGGTTTTTTTTTCTATCTTCTTCATACTAGTAGTTTAGGAGTCTGCTGACAGTGTCCACCAGGTCCGTCATTATATTATATACCTACAGTAGTAATATATTTAGTATATTATCTATACTAGCAGACGCAGTACGGTAGTCCACGGCTGTACCTACCTCTGTGTCGTCACTCGTCCATAATTGTATACCTAACTGTGGTGGGGTTTTTTTTTCTATCTTCTTCATACTAGTAGTTTAGGAGTCTGCTGACAGTGTCCACCAGGTCCGTCATTATATTATATACCTACAGTAGTAATATATTTAGTATATTATCTATACTAGCAGACGCAGTACTGTAGTCCACGGCTGTACCTACCTCTGTGTCGTCACTCGTCCATAATTGTATACCTACCTGTGGTGGGTTTTTTTTTTCTATCTTCTTCATACTAGTAGTTTAGCAGTCTGCTGACAGTGTCCACCAGGTCCGTCATTATATTATATACCTACAGTAGTAATATATTTAGTATATTATCTATGCTAGCAGACGCAGTACGGTAGGCCACGGCTGTGGCTATCTCTGTGTCGTCAGTGCTCGTCCATAATTGTATACCTACCTACCTGTGGTGGGGTTTTTTTTCTATCTTCTTCATACTAGTAGTTTAGGAGTCTGCTGACAGTGTCCACCAGGTCCGTCATTATATTATATACCTACAGTAGTAATATATTTAGTATATTATCTATACTAGCAGACGCAGTACGGTAGTCCACGGCTGTACCTACCTCTGTGTCGTCACTCGTCCATAATTGTATACCTACCTGTGGTGAAGTTTTTTTTCTATCTTCTTCATACTAGTAGTTTAGCAGTCTGCTGACAGTGTCCACCAGGTCCGTCATTATATAATATATACCTACAGTAGTTATATATATATTTTTTTTATATCATTAATTATCATCTCTATACTAGCAGACGCAGTACGGTAGTCCACGGCTGTAGCTACCTCTGTGTCGTCAGTCACTCGTCATCCATAAGTATACTAGTATCCATCCATCTCCATTGTTTACCTGAGGTGCCTTTTAGTTGTGCCTATTAAAATATGGAGAACAAAAATGTTGAGGTTCCAAAAATAGGGAAAGATCAAGATCCACTTCCACCTCGTGCTGAAGCTGCTGCCACTAGTCATGGCCGAGACGATGAAATTCCATCAACGTCGTCTGCCGAGGCCGATGCCCAATGTCATAGTACAGAGCATGTAAAATTCAAAACACAAAAGATCAGTAAAAAAAGGACTCAAAAATCTAAATAAAAATCGTCGGAGGAGAAGCGTAAACTTGCCAATATGCCATTTACCACACGGAGTGGCAAGGAACGGCTGAGGCCCTGGCCTATGTTCATGGCTAGTGGTTCAGCTTCACATGAGGATGGAAGCACTCAGCCTCTCGCTAGAAAAATGAAAAGACTTAAGCTGGCAAAAGCACAGCAAAGAACTGTGCGTTCTTCAAAATCACAAATCCACAAGGAGAGTCCAATTGTGTCAGTTGCGATGCCTGACCTTCCCAACACTGGACGTGAAGAGCATGCACCTTCCACCATTTGCACACCCCCTGCAAGTGCTGGAAGGAGCACCCGCAGTCCAGTTCCTGATAGTCAGATTGAAGATGTCAGTGTTGAAGTACACCAGGATGAGGAGGATATGGGTGTTGCTGGCGCTGGGGAGGTGAGGTGGTTTGTTTAAGTCAGGCACCCGGGGAGACACCTGTTGTCCGTGGGAGGAATATGGCCATTGACATGCCTGGTGAAAATACCAAAAAAAAATGCTCTTCGGTGTGGAAGTATTTCAACAGAAATGCGAACAACAGGTGTCAAGCCGTGTGTTGCCTTTGTCAAGCTGTAATAAGTAGGGGTAAGGACGTTAACCACCTCGGAACATCCTCCCTTATACGTCACCTGCAGCGCATTCATCATAAGTCAGTGACAAGTTCAAAAACTTTAGGCGACAGCGGAAGCAGTCCACTGACCAGTAAATCCCTTCCTCTTGTAACCAAGCTCACGCAAACCACCCCACCAACTCCCTCAGTGTCAATTTCCTCCTTCCCCAGGAATGCCAATAGTCCTGCAGGCCATGTCACTGGCAATTCTGACGAGTTCTCTCCTGCCTGGGATTCCTCCGATGCATCCTTGAGTGTAACGCCTACTGCTGCTGGCGCTGCTGTTGTTGCTGCTGGGAGTCGATGGTCATCCCAGAGGGGAAGTCGTAAGACCACTTTTACTACTTCCACCAAGCGATTGACTGTCCAACAGTCCTTTGCAAGGAAGATGAAATATCACAGCAGTCATCCTGCTGCAAAGCGGATAACTGAGGCCTTGGCATCCTGGGCGGTGAGAAACGTGGTTCCGGTATCCATCATTACTTCAGAGCCAACTATAGACTTGATTGAGGTACTGTGTCCCCGGTACCAAATACCATCTAGGTTCCATTTCTCTAGGCAGGCGATACCGAAAATGTACACAGACCTCAGAAAAAGACTCACCAGTGTCCTAAAAAATGCAGTTGTACCCAATGTCCACTTAACCACGGACATGTGGACAAGTGGGGCAGGGCAGACTCAGGACTATATGACTGTGACAGCCCACTGGGTAGATGTATTGACTCCCGCCGCAAGAACAGCAGCGGCGGCACCAGTAGCAGCATCTCGCAAACGCCAACTCTTTCCTAGGCAGGCTACGCTTTGTATCACCGCTTTCCAGAATACGCACACAGCTGAAAACCTCTTACGGCAACTGAGGAAGATCATCGCAAAATGGCTTACCCCAATTGGACTCTCCTGTGGATTTGTGGCATCGGACAGCGCCAGCAATATTGTGCGTGCATTATATCTGGGCAAATTCCAGCACGTCCCATGTTTTGCACATACCTTGAATTTGGTGGTGCAGAATTATTTAAAAAACGACAGGGGTGTGCAAGAGATGCTGTCGGTGGCCAGAAGAATTGCGGGACACTTTCGGCGTACAGGCACCACGTACAGAAGACTGGAGCAACACCAAAAACGCCTGAACCTGCCCTGCCATCATCTGAAGCAAGAAGTGGTAACGAGGTGGAATTCAACCCTCTATATGCTTCAGAGGATGGAGGAGCAGCAAAAGGCCATTCAAGCCTATACATCTAACCACGATATAGGAGGTGGAATGCACCTGTCTCAAGCGCAGTGGAGAATGATTTCAACGTTGTGCAAGGTTCTGCAACCTTTTGAACTTGCCACACGTGAAGTCAGTTCAGACACTGCCAGCCTGAGTCAGGTCATTCCCGTCATCAGGCTTTTGCAGAAGAAGCTGGAGACATTGAAGGAGGAGCTAAGACAGAGCGATTCCGCTAGGCATGTGGGACTTGTGGATGGAGCCCTTCATTCGCTTAACCAGGATTCACGGGTGGTCAATCTGTTGAAATCAGAGCACTACATTTTGGCCACCGTGCTCGATCCTAGATTTAAAACCTACGTTGTATCTCTCTTTCCGGCAGACACAAGTCTGCAGGGGTTCAAAGACCTGCTGGTGAGAAAATTATCAAGTCAAGTGGAACTTGATCGGTCAACAGCTCCTCCTTCACATTCTCCCGCAATTGGGGGTGCGAGGAAAAGGCTCAGAATTCCGAGTCCACCCGCTGGCGGTGATGCAGGGCAGTCTGGAGCGACTGCTGATGCTGACATCTGGTTCGGACTGAAGGACCTGCCAACGATTACGGACATGACGTCTACTGTCACTGCATATGATTCTCTCACCATTGAAAGAATGGTGGAGGATTATATGAGTGACCGCATCCAAGTAGGCACGTCAGACAGTCCGTACGTATACTGGCAGGAAAAAGAGGCAATTTGGAGGCCCTTGCACAAACTGGCTTTATTCTACCTAAGTTGCCCTCCCACAAGTAGTACTCCGAAAGAGTGTTTAGTGCCGCCGCTCACCTTGTCAGCAATCGGCGTACGAGGTTACTTCCAGAAAATGTGGAGAAGATGATGTTCATTAAAATGAATTATAATCAATTGCTCCGTGGAGACATTGACCAGCAGCAATTGCCTCCACAAAGTACACAGGGAGCTGAGATGGTAGATTCCAGTGGGGACGAATTGATAATCTGTGAGGAGGGGGATGTACACGGTGATGAATCGGAGGATGATGATGAGGTGGACATCTTGCCTCTGTAGAGCCAGTTTGTGCAAGGAGAGATTAATTGCTTCTTTTTTGGTGGGGGTCCAAACCAACCCGTCATTTCAGTCACAGTCGTGTGGCAGACCCTGTCACTGAAATGATGGGTTGGTTAAAGTGTGCATGTCCTGTTTATACAACATAAGGGTGGGTGGGAGGGCCCAAGGACAATTCCATCTTGCACCTCTTTTTTCTTTCATTTTTCTTTGCGTCATGTGCTGTTTGGGGAGTGTTTTTTGGAAGGGCCATCCTGCGTGACACTGCAGTGCCACTCCTAGATGGGCCAGGTGTTTGTGTCGGCCACTTGGGTCGCTGAGCTTAGTCACACAGCTACCTCATTGCGCCTCTTTTTTTCTTTGCGTCATGTGCTGTTTGGGGAGTGTTTTTTGGAAGGGCCATCCTGCGTGACACTGCAGTGACACTCCTAGATGGGCCAGGTGTTTGTGTCGGCCACTTGGGTCGCTGAGCTTAGTCACACAGCTACCTCATTGCGCCTCTTTTTTTCTTTGCGTCATGTGCTGTTTGGGGAGTGTTTTTTGGAAGGGCCATCCTGCGTGACACTGCAGTGCCACTCCTAGATGGGCCAGGTGTTTGTGTCGGCCACTTGGGTCGCTGAGCTTAGTCACACAGCTACCTCATTGCGCCTCTTTTTTTCTTTGCGTCATGTGCTGTTTGGGGAGTGTTTTTGGAAGGGCCATCCTGCGTGACACTGCAGTGCCACTCCTAGATGGGCCAGGTGTTTGTGTCGGCCACTTGGGTCGCTGAGCTTAGTCACACAGCTACCTCATTGCGCCTCTTTTTTTCTTTGCGTCATGTGCTGTTTGGGGAGTGTTTTTTGGAAGGGCCATCCTGCGTGACACTGCAGTGCCACTCCTAGATGGGCCAGGTGTTTGTGTCGGCCACTTGGGTCGCTGAGCTTAGTCACACAGCTACCTCATTGCGCCTCTTTTTTTCTTTGCGTCATGTGCTGTTTGGGGAGTGTTTTTTGGAAGGGCTATCCTGCGTGACACTGCAGTGCCACTCCTAGATGGGCCAGGTGTTTGTGTCGGCCACTTGGGTCGCTGAGCTTAGTCATCCAGCGACCTCGGTGCAAATTTTAGGACTAAAAATAATATTGTGAGGTGTAAGGTGTTAAGAATAGACTGAAAATGAGTGGAAATTATGGTTATTGAGGTTAATAATACTTTGGGATCAAAATGACTCCCAAATTCTATGAACAAGGGAAAATGTCATCATCCCGCTGTCGGATTCTCGCGAGATTCGGATTCCATATAAAGAGCTGCGCGTTGCCGCCATTTTTACTCGTGCATTGAAGAGAGAGCGGAGAGGACGTGGCTATGTTCTCTCAGTGGAAATCTCAATATCAGTGCTCAGTATCAGTGGATACTTATTGCTGCTCAGTAATACTAGTAGTGTGTCTCTCCTGCTCAGTGTCAGTTCTCAGTAGTATCCTCATCAGTGCTCAGTATCACTGCTCATTGTCTTGTGCTGCATTGTTGTGCTCAGCATACTACAGTACATTACTAATAGTCCAGTGCTGCATCTTGCTGCTCAGTGTCAGTTCTAGTATCCTCATCAGTGCTCACTATCACTGCTCATTGCATTGTGGTGTTCTGTATACTACAGTAACATAGTAATATAGTAACATATAGTAACATAGTTTTTGAGGTTGAATAGAGGCAAATTGCCCATCGTGTTCAACCTGTTTTAAGTTGTGATGATTCTACATACTTGCTTAATAATGTATTATGACTAGTTAGCTACTACAACTCATGTTACCCCCGGATTAACCATGTTGATATTTTAAGTATTATAAACTTGGATAGCTTTTTCATTCAGAAATGTATCCATTCCTTTTTTAAATCCAATTACAGAGTCCGCCATTACCACCTTCCCTGGCAGGGAATTCCACATCCTGATTGCCCTAACAGTGAAGATCATAGTATCTCACCTGGCAGGTAAGTAGGAGTTGGGCCAGAGCTGTGGAGGATTGCTGCTCGGGCACCCCCTGTGAAGTGAAGGAGATCCAACTGAGGCAGCACAAGGGAACTCTCGAAAGAAGAACAAGGCTAGAGGAAGATCTGAGACAAAGAAATCTGACTTTTACCAGAGCTGACCAGAGGAAAGCACAAACACAGTCCCCCACTACCACAAATAATGCAGTCGAGTTTCCCACATTTTGGAAATCACAGGGGTCAGCATACCCAGAATGCAATGAATGAACCTCACCCTGGGAGAACAATCTTCATGACCATGGTATCGCCTATGCAAAATAAGTATGATTTGGGATAGGGCTGGGGAGGGCCGCTGCTCAGGCACATCTCTGTCAAGTATAGGAGATTCAACTGAGGCAGCACAAGGGAACTCTCATCTGGGGACAACAACTGCAGGGAGAACACATATTTTCAGATGAACATGGGAGGGCAGAAGGCTGCCTAATACTGAAGCACCCCCAAACAACAAACCAAATGCAACAACTAGTACAAGCATTCCTGGGGGAAGTTCTGCAGAAGACGGATTTGCATATGGTGATGTCATCCAAGCAGTGGGCCAAAGTTGGCTGGAACCCTCATCTGCATATGAAAAGAGAAAAGGGGCGTGCAGGGCATGGCGGCCTTTTGCGGCGCTTGGATGACCCC
Organism: Pseudophryne corroboree; assembly: GCF_028390025.1. Classification (NCBI taxonomy): domain Eukaryota; kingdom Metazoa; phylum Chordata; class Amphibia; order Anura; family Myobatrachidae; genus Pseudophryne; species Pseudophryne corroboree. Next base: position 186,560 of record NW_026967650.1, on the reverse strand, counting down.
TAGTTCGCATTAAACACCTCCACCCTCCTTTGGTGTGGGGCTCATGTTGACAATGCCCCAGCCTCTGAAGCATTCAAGCTTATTTCTTACAGCAGCTTGGCACTGTAACAGCTCCAGAGCTGCTCTGTAAGGCAAGTAAAAGGGTGTGGGCCCTGCAGCACTACCTGTAGTTTGCATTGTGCATTGGAAGGCACAAAGTAAGCAGACAGGAGGAGAAGTCAGGATAGTGCACAAGGGTATAAAAGGGAGGGGCTCAAGAAAAAAGAAGTGGAAACAGACAGCAAACTAGGCTGGAGAGAGACCTGAGACAAAGAGATCTGAATTATACGAGAGCTGACCAGGGGAAACACAAATTCTGCAGTCAAGTTTCCCACATTTGGGGAAATCGCAGGGGCAGCACACCCAGAGTACAATGGGTGAGCCTTGCCCTGGGAGAAGCACCTTCATGATCATAGTATCTCACCTGGCAGGTAAGTAGGAGTTGGGCTAGAGCTGGGGAGGGTCGCTGCTCGGGCACCCCCCTGTCAAGTGAAGGAGATCCAACTGAGGCAGCACAAGGGAACTCTCGAAAGAAGAACAAGGCTAGAGGAAGATCTGAGACAAAGAAATCTGACTTTTACCAGAGCTGACCAGAGGAAAACACAAACACAGTCCCCCACTACAACAAATAATGCAGTCGAGTTTCCCACATTTGGGGAAATCACAGGGGTCAGCATACCCAGAATGCAATGAATGAACCTCACCCTGGGAGAACAATCTTCATGACCATGGTATCGCCTATGCAAAATAAGTATGATTTGGGATAGGGCTGGGGAGGGCCGCTGCTCAGGCACATCTCTGTCAAGTAATGGAGATTCAACTGAGGCAGCACAAGGGAACTCTCATCTGGGGACAACAACTGCAGGGAGAACACATATTTTCAGATGAACATGGGAGGGCAGAAGGCTGCCTAATACTGAAGCACCCCCAAACAACAAACCAAATGCAACAACTAGTGCAAGCATTCCGGGGGGAAGGCCTGCAGCAGATGGATTTGCATATGGTGATGTCATCCAAGCAGTGGGTCAAAGTTGGCTTCAACCCTCATCTGCATATGAAAAGAGAAAAGGGGCGTGCAGGGCATGGCGGCCTTTTGCGGCGCTTGGATGACCCCTAGTTCGCATTAAACACCTCCACCCTCCTTTGGTGTGGGGCTCATGTTGACAATGCCCTAGCCCCTGAAGCATTCAAGCTGATTTCTTACAGCAGCTTGGCACTGTAACAGCTCCAGAGCTGCTCTGTAAGGCAAGTAAAAGGGTGTGTAGTTTGCATTGTGCATTGGAAGGCACAAAGTAAGCAGACAGGAGGAGAAGTCAGGATAGTGCACAAGGGTATAAAAGGGAGGGGCTGAAGAAAAAAGAAGTGGAAACAGACAGCAAACTAGGCTGGAGAGAGACCTGAGACAAAGAGATCTGAATTATACGAGAGCCGACCAGGGGAAACACAAATTATGCAGTCAAGTTTCCCACATTTGGGGAAATCGCAGGGGCAGCACACCCAGAGTGCAATGGGTGAGCCTTGCCCTGGGAGAAGCACCTTCATGATCATAGTATCTCACCTGGCAGGTAAGTAGGAGTTGGGCTTGAGCTGGGGAGGGTCGCTGCTCGGGCACCCCCCTGTCAAGTGAAGGAGATCCAACTGAGGCAGCACAAGGGAACTCTCGAAAGAAGAACAAGGCTAGAGGAAGATCTGAGACAAAGAAATCTGACTTTTACCAGAGCTGACCAGAGGAAAACACAAACACAGTCCCCCACTACCACAAATAATGCAGTCGAGTTACCCACATTTGGGGAAATCACAGGGGTCAGCATACCCAGAATGCAATGAATGAACCTCACCCTGGGAGAATAATCTTCATGACCATGGTATCTCCTATGCAAAATAAGTATGATTTGGAATAGGGCTGGGGAGGGCCGCTGCTCAGGCACATCTCTGTCAAGTAAAGGAGATTCAACTGAGGCAGCACAAGGGAACTCTCATCTGGGGACAACAACTGCAGGGAGAACACATATTTTCAGATGAACATGGGAGGGCAGAAGGCTGCCTAATACTGAAGCACCCCCAAACAACAAACCAAATGCAACAACTAGTGCAAGCATTCCTGGGGGAAGGCCTGCCGCAGATGGATTTGCATATGGTGATGTCATCCAAGCAGTGGGTCAAAGTTGGCTTCAACCCTCATCTGCATATGAAAAGAGAAAAGGGGCGTGCAGGGCATGGCGGCCTTTTGCGGCGCTTGGATGACCCCTAGTTCGCATTAAACACCTCCACCCTCCTTCGGTGTGGGGCTCATGTTGGCTATGCCCCAGCCCCTGAAGCATACAAGCTGATTTCTTGCAGCAGCTGGGCACTGTAACAGCTCCAGAGCTGCTCTGTAAGGCAAGTAAAAGGTTGTGGGCCCTGCAGCACTACCTGTAGTTTGCATTGTGCATTGGAAGGCACAAAGTAAGCAGACAGGAGGAGAAGTCAGGATAGTGCACAAGGGTATAAAAGGGAGGGGCTCAAGAAAAAAGAAGTGGAAACAGACAGCAAACTAGGCTGGAGAGAGACCTGAGACAAAGAGATCTGAATTATACGAGAGCCGACCAGGGGAAACACAAATTATGCAGTCAAGTTTCCCACATTTGGGGAAATCGCAGGAGCAGCACACCCAGAGTGCAATGGGTGAGCCTTGCCCTGGGAGAAGCACCTTCATGATCATAGTATCTCACCTGGCAGGTAAGTAGGAGTTGGGCTAGAGCTGGGGAGGGTCGCTGCTCGGGTACCCCCCTGTCAAGTGAAGGAGATCCAACTGAGGCAGCACAAGGGAATTCTCGAAAGAAGAACAAGGCTAGAGGAAGATCTGAGACAAAGAAATCTGACTTTTACCAGAGCTGACCAGAGGAAAGCACAAACACAGTCCTCCACTACCACAAATAATGCAGTCGAGTTTCCCACATTTGGGGAAATCACAGGGGTCAGCATACCCAGAATGCAATGAATGAACCTCACCCTGGGAGAACAATCTTCATGACCATGGTATCTCCTATGCAAAATAAGTATGATTTGGGATAGGGCTGGGGAGGGCCGCTGCTCAGGCACATCTCTGTCAAGTAAAGGAGAGATGGTCTGCCAGATTACATAATGCATACCAGAGCCATAACTAGACTTTTTGGTGCCCTGTGACAGATAATTATATGCCCCCCCCTCCCCATTTTTGCAATATGGACAAAAGGTGCATGCCTTCTGGGGAAGGGGCATAACAAGATTGGTCTCAGAGAAAGCACATGAGATATGAAGATATATCTAGTATACTTGGCACTCAATGGTTTGTGGTATTGCCGGGGTGCACTCCTTAAATGCATATACAGTCACACATGGCATGTTTGTGCAAATGGCATATCAGCAGTCAGCACTAACTGGTGACATGCCATTTGTACAAGTAAGCCATGTGTGACTAATATATAAACATGCTTTATTAAATAACACCTCAAACTATCATACCCAGGATTCAAACCTATAACCTGTTGAATTCTAATCAAACACCCTACCCATTGAGCTACTTGATCCTGCATCTATTCTAACCTCCAAAAACAGATTCAGTTGCATCTTCCAGCGTGTTTTGTTTGCGCCTTTGCAAATGTCTTACATCGACAAACTTATTTAGTACTATTTTGCAAATAGGGTTAGATTGTCGCAACATTGTGTTCCCTAATTGCTTGATTTTTTAAATGCAACAATTGATAAAGACACCTGATAATTGCTCTGTGGAGTCTTATTTTGTGTTTTGTGTTTAGTCTTTAGATCTGAATTTGAATGTACTTGTGAACTAACTTAATTTCCTACTTCTAAATTCATTCCTAAATTCACTACTTACATGAATCCTGTAGTTGGGCATTTTGGGACTTCGATTGTGGGCATTGTTTTGTGTCCAGACCAGCAGCAGGTGGTGTGCATTTGCTGGAAAGGCATCGAAGACCTCCGATATGCTGCATCTCCTGATGTGTGTCTCCCTCAAGTGGCTGTCAGCAAATGCCTGCTAGACATGCATCATAGAACAGGCATGCTAAAACATGGGTCTTCAACCTGCGACCCTCCAGCTGCTGTGGAACTACACATCCCAGCATGCCCTGCCTCAGTTTTAGCATACCTTAATAGCAAAACTGTGGCAGGGCATGCTGGGATGTGTAGTTTCACAGCAGCTGGAGGGCCACAGGATGAAGACCCATGTGCTAGAGCCAAGCCAGCTAGAGCTGGGTGGTTGGGTGGGTGGTGTGTCGGAGGTGGAGCACATGCAAATGATTGTGTATCATCCAGCTAGTGAGAGAGAAAACTCATGCAGGAGTGTGCCTGCTTGTCAGTGGGTTATGCACCTTGCCAGACGTTAAATCTACATAGAGCAGCTGGAGGGGACAAGAGCAGGTTTGCAAAATATAGATAGAAGAGCATATATGCTGGCGCATTCTCCATGATTGTGTCAGCTTATGTTTTGGTGCACTGCACTTTCCTCCACTAAGTTTTAGCCATTTTTGTTAAGCTCAAGTGTAGTTGCTTCTCTGCCTTTTGGCTGTGATCTTGTATCGTGGTTGAAGGGTCTGCTGGAGGGAGGGATTGTTTTCTTCATTGGCGAAAGACCAAAGATATTCCAGGATGGAAGGCTTGGGAACACTATCTGTTTTTCAGTTGTGGAAGAGCACAGAGGTCGGATTGGACTACATTCTATAGTAAAGGATATCTTTCTATTTATTGACCCTCCCCTTATATGTGTCTGTGTTACAATAAAGCTTCGGTTTTGTGAATCCCTCACCCTCTTACACTCCACACCCATAGCCTTATTAACTGTTGTATTATTGTATAGTTTAAATGTATAGTGCAGTTCATGATTTATAGTGTAGGCTGGCCTGTGCTGTAGTTCTTGAACTGTACTATACCGTCAGCATTTGTATTGTGTTTTGGCTGTGCTGCAACACTGTATTTATGTGTGTAATGTTTATGTATGTTTTTTTTTATGCCAATAAAGACTGCTTTTTCAAGCCAATATCTGAAAACAATCAATGTTTATCTTTGATGGCAATAAAAGTGGTATGATATTTGATGCTTTTGAAATCCAATATCTGATATGTCCCCTATCTGGGAACCATATATTAAATGGCTTTTCAGAAAAGGGAGATGGGAGAAGAGCTTTCAGTACTTGTAGGACCGATGCACATAAAGAAGCAAAAAAACATACATAAACATTACACACATAAGTACCCGCGTTGCGGCACAGCCAAAACACAATAGAAATGCTGACGGTATAGTACAGTTCAAGAACTACAGCACAGGCCAGCCTACACTATAAATCATGAACTGCACTATACATTTAAACTGTACAATAATACAACAGTTAATAAGGCTATGGGTGTGGAGTGTAAGAGGGTGAGGGAATCACAAGCCCGAAGCTTTATTGAAAGACTGACACATATAAGGGGAGGATTAATAAATAGAAAGACATCCTTTACTACAGAATGTAGTCCAATCCGGTCTTTCAACTCTTCCACAATTGAAAAACGGATAGTGTTCCCAAGCCTTCCATCCTGGAATATCTTTGGTCTTTCGCCAATGAAGAAAGCAATCCCTCCCTCCAGCAGACCCTTCAACCACAATACAAGATCACAGCCAAAAGGCCGAGAAGCAACTACACTTGAGCTTAACAAAAATGGCTAAAACTTAGTGGAGGAAAGTGCAGTGCACCAAAACATAAGCTGACACAATCATGGAGAATGCGCCAGCATATATGCTCTTCTATCTATATTTTGCAAACCTGCTCTTGTCCCCTCCAGCTGCTCTATGTAGATTTAACGTCTGGCAAGGTGCATAACCCACTGACAAGCAGGCACACTCCTGCATGAGTTTTCTCTCTCACTAGCTGGATGATACACAATCATTTGCATGTGCTCCACCTCCGACACACCACCCACCCAACCACCCAGTCACCAGAGCCACCCACAAACCAACTGGCTCCGTGATTTAATTTGCACAGTGTAGTCATCCAGGCAGCATGTCCTTCTCAATGGAAGGATCTCTGGTTCCATGGAATCTTCCGCATTGGAATGCTGCGGAACAAAAAGGATTTAAATATTCAGCTTGCTAGCATTCAATGTACCTGTGGCTTGGCTCTAGCACATGGGTCTTCATCCTGTGGCCCTCCAGCTGCTGTGAAACTACACATCCCAGCATGCCCAGCCACAGTTTTGCTATTAAGGTATGCTAAAACTGAGGCAGGGCATGCTGGGATGTGTAGTTCCACAGCAGCTGGAGGGTCGCAGGTTGAAGACCCATGTTTTAGCATGCCTGTTCTATGATGCATGTTCGGTGATGTCACAATCAGCTTGGAATGGGGTGTCTAGCAGGCATTTGCTGACAGCCACTTGAGGGAGACACACATCAGGAGATGCAGCATATCGGAGGTCTTCGATGCCTTTCCAGCAAATGCACACCACCTGCTGCTGGTCTGGACACAAAACAATGCCCACAATCGAAGTCCCAAAATGCCCAACTACAGGATTCATGTAAGTAGTGAATTTAGGAATGAATTTAGAAGTAGGAAATTAAGTTAGTTCACAAGTACATTCAAATTCAGATCTAAAGTCTAGGTAGGCCTCACGTCCTGGCAGCCGCCAGCATTTAAAAATGCCTTGATTAGAGGTACGGAATTAAATGTAGATAAGAAGTAGACACAAAATAAGACTCCGCAGAGCAGTTATCAGGTGTTTTTATCAATTGTTGCATTTAAAAAATCAAGCAATTAGGGAACACAATGTTGCAACAATGTAACCCTATTTGCAAAATAGTACTAAATAAGTTTGTCGATGTAAGACATTTGCAAAGGCGCATCCAAAACACGCTGGAAAATGCAACTGAATCTGTTTTTGGAGGCTTGAATAGGAAATGTGCATCGGTCCTACAAGTACTGAAAGCTCTTCTCCCATCTCCCTTTTCTGAAAAGCCATTTAATATATGGTTCCCAGATAGGGGACATATCAGATATTGCCTTTCAAAAGCAGCAAATATCATACCACTTCTATTGCCATCAAAGATAAACATTGATTGTTTTCAGATATTGGATTGAAAAAGCAGTCTTTATTGACATAAAGAAGCAAAAAAAACATACATAAACATTACACACATAAGTACTGTGTTGCAGCACAGCCAAAACACAATACAAATGCTGTCGGTATAGTACAGTTCAAGAACTACAGCACAGGCCAGCCTACACTATAAATCATGAACTGCACTATACATTTAAACAATACAATAGTTAATAAGGCTATGGGTGTGGAGTGTAAGAGGGTGACGGAATCACAAGCCCAAAGCTTTATTGAAAGACAGACACATATAAAGGGAGGATTAATAAATACAAAAATACCCTTTACTATAGAATGTAGTCCAATCCGGTCTTTCAACTCTTCCACAACTGAAAAACAGATAGTGTTCCCAAGCCTTCCATCCTGGAATATCTTCAGTCTCTCGCCAATGAAGAAAACAATCCCTCCAGCAGACTCTTCAACCACGATACAATATCACAGCCAAAAGAGCGAGAAGCAACTACACTTGCGTTTAAACAAAATGGCTAAAACTTAGTGGAGGAAAGTGCAGTGCACCAAAACATAAGCTGACACAATCATGGAGAATGCGCCAGCATATATGCTCTTCTGTCTATATTTTCCAAACCTGCTCTTGTCCCCTCCAGTTGCTCCATGTAGATTTGACGTCTGGCAAGGTGCATAACTCACTGACAAACAGGCACACTCCTGCATTAGTTTTCTCTCTCACTAGCTGGATGATACACATTCATTTGCATGTGCTCCACCTCCGATATACCGCCCACCCAACCACCCAGTCACCAGAGCCACCCACAAGCCAACTAGCTCCGTGATTTAATTTGCACAGTGCAGTCATCCAGGCAGCATGTCCTTCTCAATGGAATAATCTCTGGTTCCATGGAATCTTCCGCATTGGAATGCTGCGGAACAAAAAGGATTTAAACATTCAGCTTGCTAGCATTCAATGTACCTGCGGTTTGGTTCTAGCACATGGGTCTTCATCCTGTGGCCCTCCAGCTGCTGTGAAACTACACATCCCAGCATGCCCTGCCACAGTTTTGCTATTAAGGTATGCTAAAACTGAGGCAGGGCATGCTGGGATATGTAGTTCCACAGCAGCTGGAGGGTCGCAGGTTGAAGACCCATGTTCTAGCATGCCTGTTCTATGATGCATGTTCCGTGATGTCACAATCAGCTTGGAATGGGGTGTCTAGCATGCATTTGCTGACAGCCACTTGAGGCAGACACACATCAGGAGATGCAGCATATCGGAGGTCTTCAATGCCTTTCCAGCAAATGCACACCACCAGCTGCTGGTCTGGACACAAAACAATGCCCACAATTGAAGGCTCAAAATGCCCAACTACAGGATTAATGTAAGTAGTGAATTTAGGAATGAATTTAGAAGTAGGAAATTAAGTTAGTTCACAAGTACATTCAAATTCAGATCTAAAGACTAGGTAGGCCTCACGTCCTGGCAGCGCCCAGCATTTAAAAATGCCTTGATTAGAGGTAGGGAATTAAATGTAGATAAGAAGTAGACACAAAATAAGACTCCACAGAGCAATTATCAGGTGTCTTTATCAATTTTTGCATTTAAAAATTCAAGCAATTAGGGAACACAATGTTGCGACAATGTAACCCTATTTGCAAAATAGTACTAAATAAGTTTGTCGATGTAAGACATTTGCAAAGGCGCAAACAATACACGCTGGAAAATGCAACTGAATCTGTTTTTGGAGGTTAGAATAAATGCAGGATCAAGTAGCTCAATGGGCAGGGTGTTTGATTAGAATTCAACAGGTTATAGGTTTGAATCCTGGGTATGATAGTTTGAGGTGTATGTTTGTATATATTAGTCACACATGGCTTACTTGTACAAATGGCATGTCACCAGTTAGTGCTGACTGCTGATATGCCATTTACACAAACATGCCATGTGTGACTGTATATGCATTTAAGGAGGGCACCCCGGCAATACCACAAACCATTGAGTGTCAAGTATACTAGATATATCTTCATATCTCATGTGCTTTCTCTGAGACCAATCTTGTTATGCCCCTTCCCCACAAGGCATGCACCTTTTGTCCATATTGAAAAAATGGGGAGGGAGGGAGGGAGGGAGGGGGGGGGGGCATATAATTCTCTGTCACAGGGATCCAAAAAGTCTAGTTATGGCTCTGGTATGCATTATGTAATCTGGCAGACCATCTCTCCAACACTGGCTGGTTGGAATAGAAATCCGGTTATCTATGTGAGCAAATGACCATCAACGATTTACTCTCAAACACTAAAAAATGGACAAAAATGGTCCCCTAAACAAATTGGTTAAATTTTGGGTTTAACCAATTTGTGTAATGACCATTTTTGACCACTTTTCTAGTGTTTGGGAGCAAATGGCTAATTGACATTTGCTCCAATACATTACCAGATTTTCATTCCATCCATCCAGACTGGATAGATAGCCTGACAGATAATTGTGTAGTGTACGCCCAGGATAACTGTCAGTCATGCTTTATTTTATGACGGCACATAAATGGGTGGGCAGATCCAGGGCAAGCACTGCCCACTCATGCATAGTTGTCAACTGATGTGAAGTTCCAGGGGGCAATCTCAGTTATAAAGAGAAGTATCTGGAAATTGTCCCTAGTTAAAAAAAAAAATTTGATCACCTCCATTTATTTAGTATGATATCCCAGGTGATAGGATGCCAGCAGTCAGAACAACATACTTTATTAAATAACACATCTCAAACTACCATACCCAGGATTCAAACCTATAACCTGTTGAATTCTAATCAAACACCCTACCTATTGAGCTATTTGATCCTGCATAAAAATTGTGAACATTATATGAAGCTATTGGTACTTTGCAAAAAAAAAAAAGAATCAGCATTACAACGCAGCAGATCCATGCAGTTTGCAGCCACACACTACATGTATCTGCTCAGCCACAATGCTGATTATTTCTTCACAAAGTGCAAGGTGAGCTCCAAACAGAATTCTCTAGCTTAGAATTATACCTTTCTTTGCCAAACCTAGAAGTCGGGCCCCCCACCCTGGGATCCCCCAGAGGGAGGCCTGCACCGTCATGCGGCAGGCTTGTCCGTTTTGGAAGCAGGCTGATGGGCAGCCCAGGATTGCTTCAGTCTGGGCTTGGCAGGTCTGGAAACATGAGCTTGCTTTGGGTATGCCTGACCTTGGGTACGCTTTACCTGGAAGATGAAAGGGCCAAGAAAAGTACTTTTAGCCTTCTGCGTGGTAGGAGTCATACTAGGTAGGCAAGCTGTTTTAGCAGTAGCCAGATCAGCTACAATCTTATTGAGGTCTTCTCCAAAAGGAGATTCAACTGAGGCAGCACAAGGGAACTCTCATCTGGGGACAACAACTGCAGGGAGAACACATATTTTCAGATGAACATGGTAGGGCAGAAGGCTGCCTAATACTGAAGCACCCCCAAACAACAAATCAAATGCAACTTACTTGACAGAGATGTGCCTGAGCAACGGCCCTCCCCAGCCCTATCCCAAATCATACTTATTTTGCATAGGAGATACCATGGTCATGAAGATTGTTCTCCCAGGGTTAGGTTCATTCATTGCATTCTGGGTATGCTGACCCCTGTGATTTCCCCAAATGTGGGAAACTCGACTGCATTATTTGTGGTAGTGGGGGACTGTGTTTGTGCTTTCCTCTGGTCAGCTCTGGTAAAAGTCATATTTCTTTGTCTCAGATCTTCCTCTAGCCTTGTTCTTCTTTCGAGAGTTCCCTTGTGCTGCCTCAGTTGGATCTCCTTCACTTGACAGGGGGGTGCCCGAGCAGCGACCCTCCCAAGCTCTAGCCCAACTCCTACTTACCAGCCAGGTGAGATACTATGATCATGAAGTTGCTTCTCCCAGGGCAAGGCTCACCCATTGCACTCTGGGTGTGCTGCCCCTGCGATTTCCCCAAATGTGGGAAACTTGACTGCATAATTTGAGTGTTCCCTGGTCGGCTCTCATGTAATTCAGATCTCTTTGTCTCAGGTCTCTCTCCAGCCTAGTTTGCTGTCTGTTTCCACTTCTCTTTTCTTGAGCCGCTCCCTTCTATGCCCTTGCGCACTATCCTTACTTCTCCCGTCTGCTTACTTTGTGCCTTCCAATGCACAATGCAAACTACAGGTAGTGCTGCAGGGCCCACACCCTTTTACTTGCCGTACAGAGCAGCTCTGGAGCTGTTACAGAGCCCAGCTACTGCAAGAAATCAGCTTGAATGCTTCAGGGGCTGAGGCATAGCCAACATGAGCCCCACACCGAAGGAGGGTGGAGGTGTTTAATGCGAACTAGGGGTCATCCAAGCGCCGCAAAAGGCCGCCATGCCCTGCACGCCCCTTTTCTCTTTTCACATGCAGACGAGGGTTGAAGCCAACTTTGACCCACTGCTTGGATGACATCACCATATGCAAATCCATCTGCTGCAGGCCTTCCCCCAGGAATGCTTGCACTAGTTGTTGCATTTGGTTTGTTGTTTGGGGGTGCTTCAGTTTTAGGCAGCCTTCTGCCCTCCCATGTTCATCTGAAAATATGTGTTCTCCCTGCAGTTGTTGTCCCCAGATGAGAGTTCCCTTGTGCTGCCTCAGTTGAATCTCCTTTACTTGACAGAGATGTGCCTGAGCAGCGGCCCTCCCCAGCCCTATCCCAAATCATACTTATTTTGCATAGGCGATACCATGGTCATGAAGATTGTTTTCCCAGGGTGAGGTTCATTCATTGCATTCTGGGTATGCTGACCCCTGTGATTTCCCCAAATGTGGGAAACTCGACTGCATTATTTGTGGTAGTGGGGGACTGTGTTTGTGCTTTCCTCTGGTCAGCTCTGGTAAAAGTCAGATTTCTTTGTCTCAGATCTTCCTCTAGCCTTGTTCTTCTTTCGAGAGTTCCCTTGTGCTGCCTCAGTTGGATCTCCTTCACTTGACAGGGGGGTACCCGAGCAGCGACCCTCCCCAGCTCTAGCCCAAATCCTACTTACCTGCCAGGTGAGATACTATGATCATGAAGGTGCTTCTCCCAGGGCAAGGCTCACCCATTGCACTCTGGGTGTGCTGCTCCTGTGATTTCCCCAAATGTGGGAAACTTGACTGCATAATTTGTGTTTCCCCTGGTCGGCTCTCGTATAATTCAGATCTCTTTGTCTCAGGTCTCTCTCCAGCCTAGTTTGCTGTCTGTTTCCACTTCTCTTTTCTTGAGCTGCTCCCTTCTATGCCCTTGCGCACTATCCTGACTTCTCCCGTCTGCTTACTTTGTGCCTTCCAAACTACAGGTAGTGCTGCAGGGCCCACACCCTTTTACTTGCCGTACAGAGCAGCTCTGGAGCTGTTACAGTGCCCAGCTGCTGCAAGAAATCAGCTTGTATGCTTCAGGGGCTGTGGCATAGCCAACATGAGCCCCACACCGAAGGAGGGTGGAGGTGTTTAATGCGAACTAGGGGTCATCCAAGCGCCGCAAAAGGCCGCCATGCCCTGCACGCCCCTTTTCTCTTTTCATATGCAGACGAGGGTTGAAGCCAACTTTGACCCACTGCTTGGATGACATCACCATATGCAAATCCATCTGCTGCAGGCCTTCCCCCAGGAATGCTTGCACTAGTTGTTGCATTTGGTTTGTTGTTTGGGGGTGCTTCAGTATTAGGCAGCCTTCTGCCCTCCCATGTTCATCTGAAAATATGTGTTCTCCCTGCAGTTGTTGTCCCCAGATGAGAGTTCCCTTGTGCTGCCTCAGTTGAATCTCCTTTACTTGACAGAGATGTGCCTGAGCAGCGGCCCTCCCCAGCCCTATCCCAAATCATACTTATTTTGCATAGGAGATACCATGGTCATGAAGATTGTTCTCCCAGGGTGAGGTTCATTCATTGCATTCTGGGTATGCTGACCCCTGTGATTTCCCCAAATGTGGGAAACTCGACTGCATTATTTGTTGTAGTGGGGGACTGTGTTTGTGTTTTCCTCTGGTCAGCTCTGGTAAAAGTCAGATTTCTTTGTCTCAGATCTTCCTCTAGCCTTGTTCTTCTTTCGAGAGTTCCCTTGTGCTGCCTCAGTTGGATCTCCTTCACTTGACAGGGGGGTGCCCGAGCAGCGACCCTCCCCAGCTCTAGCCCAACTCCTACTTACCTGCCAGGTGAGATACTATGATCATGAAGGTGCTTCTCCCAGGGCAAGGCTCACCCATTGCACTCTGGGTGTGCTGCCCCTGCGATTTCCCCAAATGTGGGAAACTTGACTGCATAATTTGAGTGTTCCCTGGTCGGCTCTCATGTAATTCAGATCTCTTTGTCTCAGGTCTCTCTCCAGCCTAGTTTGCTGTCTGTTTCCACTTCTCTTTTCTTGAGCCGCTCCCTTCTATGCCCTTGCGCACTATCCTTACTTCTCCCGTCTGCTTACTTTGTGCCTTCCAATGCACAATGCAAACTACAGGTAGTGCTGCAGGGCCCACACCCTTTTACTTGCCGTACAGAGCAGCTCTGGAGCTGTTACAGAGCCCAGCTACTGCAAGAAATCAGCTTGAATGCTTCAGGGGCTGAGGCATAGCCAACATGAGCCCCACACCGAAGGAGGGTGGAGGTGTTTAATGCGAACTAGGGGTCATCCAAGCGCCGCAAAAGGCCGCCATGCCCTGCACGCCCCTTTTCTCTTTTCACATGCAGACGAGGGTTGAAGCCAACTTTGACCCACTGCTTGGATGACATCACCATATGCAAATCCATCTGCTGCAGGCCTTCCCCCAGGAATGCTTGCACTAGTTGTTGCATTTGGTTTGTTGTTTGGTGGCTGCTTCAGTATTAGGCAGCCTTCTGCCCTCCCATGTTCATCTGAAAATATGTGTTCTCCCTGCAGTTGTTGTCCCCAGATGAGAGTTCCCTTGTGCTGCCTCAGTTGAATCTCCTTTACTTGACAGAGATGTGCCTGAGCAGCGGCCCTCCCCAGCCCTATCCCAAATCATACTTATTTTGCATAGGCGATACCATGGTCATGAAGATTGTTTTCCCAGGGTGAGGTTCATTCATTGCATTCTGGGTATGCTGACCCCTGTGATTTCCCCAAATGTGGGAAACTCGACTGCATTATTTGTGGTAGTGGGGGACTGTGTTTGTGCTTTCCTCTGGTCAGCTCTGGTAAAAGTCAGATTTCTTTGTCTCAGATCTTCCTCTAGCCTTGTTCTTCTTTCGAGAGTTCCCTTGTGCTGCCTCAGTTGGATCTCCTTCACTTGACAGGGGGGTACCCGAGCAGCGACCCTCCCCAGCTCTAGCCCAAATCCTACTTACCTGCCAGGTGAGATACTATGATCATGAAGGTGCTTCTCCCAGGGCAAGGCTCACCCATTGCACTCTGGGTGTGCTGCTCCTGCGATTTCCCCAAATGTGGGAAACTTGACTGCATAATTTGTGTTTCCCCTGGTCGGCTCTCGTATAATTCAGATCTCTTTGTCTCAGGTCTCTCTCCAGCCTAGTTTGCTGTCTGTTTCCACTTCTCTTTTCTTGAGCTGCTCCCTTCTATGCCCTTGCGCACTATCCTGACTTCTCCCGTCTGCTTACTTTGTGCCTTCCAAACTACAGGTAGTGCTGCAGGGCCCACACCCTTTTACTTGCCGTACAGAGCAGCTCTGGAGCTGTTACAGTGCCCAGCTGCTGCAAGAAATCAGCTTGTATGCTTCAGGGGCTGTGGCATAGCCAACATGAGCCCCACACCGAAGGAGGGTGGAGGTGTTTAATGCGAACTAGGGGTCATCCAAGCGCCGCAAAAGGCCGCCATGCCCTGCACGCCCCTTTTCTCTTTTCATATGCAGACGAGGGTTGAAGCCAACTTTGACCCACTGCTTGGATGACATCACCATATGCAAATCCATCTGCTGCAGGCCTTCCCCCAGGAATGCTTGCACTAGTTGTTGCATTTGGTTTGTTGTTTGGGGGTGCTTCAGTATTAGGCAGCCTTCTGCCCTCCCATGTTCATCTGAAAATATGTGTTCTCCCTGCAGTTGTTGTCCCCAGATGAGAGTTCCCTTGTGCTGCCTCAGTTGAATCTCCTTTACTTGACAGAGATGTGCCTGAGCAGCGGCCCTCCCCAGCCCTATCCCAAATCATACTTATTTTGCATAGGAGATACCATGGTCATGAAGATTGTTCTCCCAGGGTGAGGTTCATTCATTGCATTCTGGGTATGCTGACCCCTGTGATTTCCCCAAATGTGGGAAACTCGACTGCATTATTTGTTGTAGTGGGGGACTGTGTTTGTGTTTTCCTCTGGTCAGCTCTGGTAAAAGTCAGATTTCTTTGTCTCAGATCTTCCTCTAGCCTTGTTCTTCTTTCGAGAGTTCCCTTGTGCTGCCTCAGTTGGATCTCCTTCACTTGACAGGGGGGTGCCCGAGCAGCGACCCTCCCCAGCTCTAGCCCAACTCCTACTTACCTGCCAGGTGAGATACTATGATCATGAAGGTGCTTCTCCCAGGGCAAGGCTCACCCATTGCACTCTGGGTGTGCTGCCCCTGCGATTTCCCCAAATGTGGGAAACTTGACTGCATAATTTGAGTGTTCCCTGGTCGGCTCTCATGTAATTCAGATCTCTTTGTCTCAGGTCTCTCTCCAGCCTAGTTTGCTGTCTGTTTCCACTTCTCTTTTCTTGAGCCGCTCCCTTCTATGCCCTTGCGCACTATCCTTACTTCTCCCGTCTGCTTACTTTGTGCCTTCCAATGCACAATGCAAACTACAGGTAGTGCTGCAGGGCCCACACCCTTTTACTTGCCGTACAGAGCAGCTCTGGAGCTGTTACAGAGCCCAGCTACTGCAAGAAATCAG
This sequence comes from Pseudophryne corroboree, assembly GCF_028390025.1. NCBI lineage: Eukaryota > Metazoa > Chordata > Amphibia > Anura > Myobatrachidae > Pseudophryne > Pseudophryne corroboree. The sequence continues at coordinate 170,635 of NW_026967650.1, read as the reverse complement.
CTTGAATGCTTCAGGGGCTGAGGCATAGCCAACATGAGCCCCACACCGAAGGAGGGTGGAGGTGTTTAATGCGAACTAGGGGTCATCCAAGCGCCGCAAAAGGCCGCCATGCCCTGCACGCCCCTTTTCTCTTTTCACATGCAGACGAGGGTTGAAGCCAACTTTGACCCACTGCTTGGATGACATCACCATATGCAAATCCATCTGCTGCAGGCCTTCCCCCAGGAATGCTTGCACTAGTTGTTGCATTTGGTTTGTTGTTTGGGGGTGCTTCAGTATTAGGCAGCCTTCTGCCCTCCCATGTTCATCTGAAAATATGTGTTCTCCCTGCAGTTGTTGTCCCCAGATGAGAGTTCCCTTGTGCTGCCTCAGTTGAATCTCCTTTACTTGACAGAGATGTGCCTGAGCAGCGGCCCTCCCCAGCCCTATCCCAAATCATACTTATTTTGCATAGGCGATACCATGGTCATGAAGATTGTTTTCCCAGGGTGAGGTTCATTCATTGCATTCTGGGTATGCTGACCCCTGTGATTTCCCCAAATGTGGGAAACTCGACTGCATTATTTGTTGTAGTGGGGGACTGTGTTTGTGCTTTCCTCTGGTCAGCTCTGGTAAAAGTCAGATTTCTTTGTCTCAGATCTTCCTCTAGCCTTGTTCTTCTTTCGAGAGTTCCCTTGTGCTGCCTCAGTTGGATCTCCTTCACTTGACAGGGGGGTACCCGAGCAGCGACCCTCCCCAGCTCTAGCCCAAATCCTACTTACCTGCCAGGTGAGATACTATGATCATGAAGGTGCTTCTCCCAGGGCAAGGCTCACCCATTGCACTCTGGGTGTGCTGCTCCTGCGATTTCCCCAAATGTGGGAAACTTGACTGCATAATTTGTGTTTCCCCTGGTCGGCTCTCGTATAATTCAGATCTCTTTGTCTCAGGTCTCTCTCCAGCCTAGTTTGCTGTCTGTTTCCACTTCTCTTTTCTTGAGCTGCTTTCTTCTATGCCCTTGCGCACTATCCTGACTTCTCCCGTCTGCTTACTTTGTGCCTTCCAAACTACAGGTAGTGCTGCAGGGCCCACACCCTTTTACTTGCCGTACAGAGCAGCTCTGGAGCTGTTACAGTGCCCAGCTGCTGCAAGAAATCAGCTTGTATGCTTCAGGGGCTGTGGCATAGCCAACATGAGCCCCACACCGAAGGAGGGTGGAGGTGTTTAATGCGAACTAGGGGTCATCCAAGCGCCGCAAAAGGCCGCCATGCCCTGCACGCCCCTTTTCTCTTTTCATATGCAGACGAGGGTTGAAGCCAACTTTGACCCACTGCTTGGATGACATCACCATATGCAAATCCATCTGCTGCAGGCCTTCCCCCAGGAATGCTTGCACTAGTTGTTGCATTTGGTTTGTTGTTTGGGGGTGCTTCAGTATTAGGCAGCCTTCTGCCCTCCCATGTTCATCTGAAAATATGTGTTCTCCCTGCAGTTGTTGTCCCCAGATGAGAGTTCCCTTGTGCTGCCTCAGTTGAATCTCCTTTACTTGACAGAGATGTGCCTGAGCAGCGGCCCTCCCCAGCCCTATCCCAAATCATACTTATTTTGCATAGGAGATACCATGGTCATGAAGATTGTTCTCGCAGGGTGAGGTTCATTCATTGCATTCTGGGTATGCTGACCCCTGTGATTTCCCCAAATGTGGGAAACTCGACTGCATTATTTGTTGTAGTGGGGGACTGTGTTTGTGTTTTCCTCTGGTCAGCTCTGGTAAAAGTCAGATTTCTTTGTCTCAGATCTTCCTCTAGCCTTGTTCTTCTTTCGAGAGTTCCCTTGTGCTGCCTCAGTTGGATCTCCTTCACTTGACAGGGGGGTGCCCGAGCAGCGACCCTCCCCAGCTCTAGCCCAACTCCTACTTACCTGCCAGGTGAGATACTATGATCATGAAGGTGCTTCTCCCAGGGCAAGGCTCACCCATTGCACTCTGGGTGTGCTGCCCCTGCGATTTCCCCAAATGTGGGAAACTTGACTGCAGAATTTGTGTTTCCCCTGGTCGGCTCTCGTATAATTCAGATCTCTTTGTCTCAGGTCTCTCTACAGCCTAGTTTGCTGTCTGTTTCCACTTCTTTTTTCTTGAGCCCCTCCCTTTTATACCCTTGTGCACTATCCTGACTTCTCCTCCTGTCTGCTTACTTTGTGCCTTCCAATGCACAATGCAAACTACAGGTAGTGCTGCAGGGCCCACACCCTTTTACTTGCCTTACAGAGCAGCTCTGGAGCTGTTACAGTGCCAAGCTGCTGCAAGAAATCAGCTTGAATGCTTCAGGGGCTGGGGCATGGCCAACATGAGACCCACACCGAAGGAGGGTGGGGGTGTTTCATGCAAACTAAGTGTCATCCAAGCACCGCAAAAGGCCGCCATGCCCTGCACGCCCCTTTTCTCTTTTCATATGCAGACGAGGGTTGAAGCCAACTTTGACCCACTGCTTGGATGACATGACCATATGCAAATCCATCTGCGGCAGGCCTTCCCCCAGGAATGCTTGCACTAGTTGTTGCATTTGGTTTGTTGTTTGGGGGTGCTTCAGTATTAGGCAGCCTTCTGCCCTCCCATGTTCATCTGAAAATATGTGTTCTCCCTGCAGTTGTTGTCCCCAGATGAGAGTTCCCTTGTGCTGCCTCAGTTGAATCTCCTTTACTTGACAGAGATGTGCCTGAGCAGCGGCCCTCCCCAGCCCTATCCCAAATCATACTTATTTTGCATATGAGATACCATGGTCATGAAGATTATTCTCCCAGGGTGAGGTTCATTCATTGCATTCTGGGTATGCTGACCCCTGTGATTTCCCCAAATGTGGGTAACTCGACTGCATTATTTGTGGTAGTGGGGGACTGTGTTTGTGTTTTCCTCTGGTCAGCTCTGGTAAAAGTCAGATTTCTTTGTTTCAGATCTTCCTCTAGCCTTGTTCTTCTTTCGAGAGTTCCCTTGTGCTGCCTCAGTTGGATCTCCTTCACTTGACAGGGGGGTGCCCGAGCAGCGACCCTCCCCAGCTCAAGCCCAACTCCTACTTACCTGCCAGGTGAGATACTATGATCATGAAGGTGCTTCTTCCAGGGCAAGGCTCACCCATTGCACTCTGGGTGTGCTGCCCCTGCGATTTCCCCAAATGTGGGAAACTTGACTGCATAATTTGTGTTTCCCCTGGTCGGCTCTCGTATAATTCAGATCTCTTTGTCTCAGGTCTCTCTCCAGCCTAGTTTGCTGTCTGTTTCCACTTCTTTTTTCTTGAGCCCCTCCCTTTTATACCCTTGTGCACTATCCTGACTTCTCCTCCTGTCTGCTTACTTTGTGCCTTCCAATGCACAATGCAAACTACACACCCTTTTACTTGCCTTACAGAGCAGCTCTGGAGCTGTTACAGTGCCAAGCTGCTGTAAGAAATCAGCTTGAATGCTTCAGGGGCTGGGGCATTGTCAACATGAGCCCCACACCGAAGGAGGGTGGGGGTGTTTAATGCGAACTAAGGGTCATCCAAGCGCCGCAAAAGGCCGCCATGCCCTGCATACCCCTTTTCTCTTTTCATATGCAGATGAGGGATCCAGCCAACTTTGGCCCACTGCTTGGATGACATCACCGTATGCAAATCCGTCTTCTGCAGAACTTCCCCCAGGAATGCTTGTACTAGTTGTTGCATTTGGTTTGTTGTTTGGGGGTGCTTCAGTATTAGGCAGCCTTCTGCCCTCCCATGTTCATCTGAAAATATGTGTTCTCCCTGCAGTTGTTGTCCCCAGATGAGAGTTCCCTTGTGCTGCCTCAGTTGAATCTCCTTTACTTGACAGAGATGTGCCTGAGCAGCGGCCCTCCCCAGCCCTATCCCAAATCATACTTATTTTGCATAGGCGATACCATGGTCATGAAGATTGTTCTCCCAGGGTGAGGTTCATTCATTGCATTCTGGGTATGCTGACCCCTGTGATTTCCCCAAATGTGGGAAACTCGACTGCATTATTTGTGGTAGTGGGGGACTGTGTTTGTGCTTTCCTCTGGTCAGCTCTGGTAAAAGTCAGATTTCTTTGTCTCAGATCTTCCTCTAGCCTTGTTCTTCTTTCGAGAGTTCCCTTGTGCTGCCTCAGTTGGATCTCCTTCATTTGACAGGGGGTGCCCGAGCAGCAATCCTCCACAGCTCTGGCCCAACTCCTACTTACCTGCCAGGTGAGATACTATGATCTTCACTGTTAGGGCAATCAGGATGTGGAATTCCCTGCCAGGGAAGGTGGTAATGGCGGACTCTGTAATTGGATTTAAAAAAGGAATGGATACATTTCTGAATGAAAAAGCTATCCAAGGTTATAATACTTAAAATATCAACATGGTTAATCCGGGGGTAACATGAGTTGTAGTAGCTAACTAGTCATAAAACATTATTCAGCAAGTATGTAGAATCATCACAACTTAAAACAGGTTGAACACGATGGGCAATTTGCCTCTATTCAACCTCAAAAACTATGTTACTATATGTTACTATATTACTATGTTACTGTAGTATACAGAACACCACAATGCAATGAGCAGTGATAGTGAGCACTGATGAGGATACTAGAACTGACACTGAGCAGCAAGATGCAGCACTGGACTATTAGTAATGTACTGTAGTATGCTGAGCACAACAATGCAGCACAAGACAATGAGCAGTGATACTGAGCACTGATGAGGATACTACTGAGAACTGACACTGAGCAGGAGAGACACACTACTAGTATTACTGAGCAGCAATAAGTATCCACTGATACTGAGCACTGATATTGAGATTTCCACTGAGAGAACATAGCCACGTCCTCTCCGCTCTCTCTTCAATGCACGAGTAAAAATGGCGGCAACGCGCAGCTCTTTATATGGAATCCGAATCTCGCGAGAATCCGACAGCGGGATGATGACATTTTCCCTTGTTCAGGTTTTCCGAGTCAGGCGGGAACAACCGAGCCTGCCTCGGAGGAGGAGTTCGTGGGGTTCGTGGGGAATTCGGTTCTCGGAGAACCGAACCCGCTCCTCTCTACCTTATACCCATCAATTTTTTTTATTTTCAATCTAAGCCCCTGCAGTTTTCTGTAAGCATCTGCTTTGCTATGATGATCAACAAGTCACAAGGGCAAACACTCAGGGCTTGAGGCGTAGATCTTAGGACCAGCTGCTACAAGCATGGCAGAGGTGTCACTATCACTGGTGACACCCAGAGAGGTGGCGAGGGAGATTGTAATGCAGTGCGCGCAGATAAGCAGCGCAATGGTAAAAAGGAGGCATGGTTTCATAGGTAGGGGCGAGGCCTGGTGGCCTGAATCTACATTTTGTTGCTCCGGGTGTCCCGGGGGTTGGGGGCTGCACCGGGGACTAGTGTGTGAGCGGTGCTGGCTCCTGCACAGTGACATGGCATGGCCACTAGAGATGTGCACCGGAAATTTTTCGGGTTTTGTGTTTTGGTTTTGGGTTCGGTTCCGCGGCCGTGTTTTGGGTTTGAACGCGTTTTGGCTAAACCTCACCGAATTTTTTTTGTCGGATTCGGGTGTGTTTTGGATTCGGGTGTTTTTTTCAAAAAACCCTAAAAAACAGCTTAAATCATAGAATTTGGGAGTCATTTTGATCCCAAAGTATTATTAACCTCAATAACCATAATTTCCACTAATTTTCAGTCTATTCTTAACACCTCACACCTCACAATATTATTTTTAGTCCTAAAATTTGCACCGAGGTCGCTGGATGACTAAGCTCAGTGACCCAAGTGGCCGACACAAACACCTGGCCCATCTAGGAGTGGCACTGCAGTGTCACGCATGATGGCCCTTCCAAAAAACACTCCCCAAACAGCACATGACGCAAAGAAAAAAAGAGGCGCAATGAGGTAGCTGTGTGACTAAGCTCAGCGACCCAAGTGGCCGACACAAACACCTGGCCCATCTAGGAGTGGCACTGCAGTGTCACGCAGGATGGCCCTTCCAAAAAACACTCCCCAAACAGCACATGACGCAAAGAAAAAAAGAGGCGCAATGAGGTAGCTGTGTGACTAAGCTCAGCGACCCAAGTGGCCGACACAAACACCTGGCCCATCTAGGAGTGGCACTGCAGTGTCACGCAGGATGGCCCTTCCAAAAACACTCCCCAAACAGCACATGACGCAAAGAAAAAAAGAGGCGCAATGAGGTAGCTGTGTGACTAAGCTCAGCGACCCAAGTGGCCGACACAAACACCTGGCCCATCTAGGAGTGGCACTGCAGTGTCACGCAGGATGGCCCTTCCAAAAAACACTCCCCAAACAGCACATGACGCAAAGAAAAAAAGTGGCGCAATGAGGTAGCTGTGTGACTAAGCTCAGCGACCCAAGTGGACGACACAAACACCTGGCCCATCTAGGAGTGTCACTGCAGTGTCACGCAGGATGGCCCTTCCAAAAAACACTCCCCAAACAGCACATGACGCAAAGAAAAAAAGAGGCGCAATGAGGTAGCTGTGTGACTAAGCTCAGCGACCCAAGTGGCCGACACAAACACCTGGCCCATCTAGGAGTGGCACTGCAGTGTCACGCAGGATGGCCCTTCCAAAAAACACTCCCCAAACAGCACATGACGCAAAGAAAAATAAAAGAAAAAAGAGGTGCAAGGTGGAATTGCCTTGGGCCCTCCCACCCACCCTTATGTTGTATAAACAGGACATGCACACTTTAACCAACCCATCATTTCAGTGACAGGGTCTGCCACACGACTGTGACTGAAATGACGGGTTGGTTTGGACCCCCACCAAAAAAGAAGCAATAAATCTCTCCTTGCACAAACTGGCTCTATAGAGGCAAGATGTCCACCTCATCATCATCCTCCGATTCATCACCGTGTACATCCCCCTCCTCACAGATTATCAATTCGTCCCCACTGGAATCCACCATCTCAGCTCCCTGTATACTTTGTGGAGGCAATTGCTGCTGGTCAATGTCTCCACGGAGCAATTGATTATAATTCATTTTAATGAACATCATCTTCTCCACATTTTCTGGAAGTAACCTCGTACGCCGATTGCTGACAAGGTGAGCGGCGGCACTAAACACTCTTTCGGAGTACACACTTGTGGGAGGGCAACTTAGGTAGAATAAAGCCAGTTTGTGCAAGGGCCTCCAAATTGCCTCTTTTTCCTGCCAGTATACGTACGGACTGTCTGACGTGCCTACTTGGATGCGGTCACTCATATAATCCTCCACCATTCTTTCAATGGTGAGAGAATCATATGCAGTGACAGTAGACGACATGTCCGTAATCGTTGGCAGGTCCTTCAGTCCGGACCAGATGTCAGCATCAGCAGTCGCTCCAGACTGCCCTGCATCACCGCCAGCGGGTGGGCTCGGAATTCTGAGCCTTTTCCTCGCACCCCCAATTGCGGGAGAATGTGAAGGAGGAGCTGTTGACCGATCAAGTTCCGCTTGACTTGATAATTTTCTCACCAGCAGGTCTTTGAACCCCTGCAGACTTGTGTCTGCCGGAAAGAGAGATACAACGTAGGTTTTAAATCTAGGATCGAGCACGGTGGCCAAAATGTAGTGCTCTGATTTCAACAGATTGACCACCCGTGAATCCTGGTTAAGCGAATGAAGGGCTCCATCCACAAGTCCCACATGCCTAGCGGAATCGCTCTGTCTTAGCTCCTCCTTCAATGTCTCCAGCTTCTTCTGCAAAAGCCTGATGACGGGAATGACCTGACTCAGGCTGGCAGTGTCTGAACTGACTTCACGTGTGGCAAGTTCAAAAGGTTGCAGAACCTTGCACAACGTTGAAATCATTCTCCACTGCGCTTGAGACAGGTGCATTCCACCTCCTATATCGTGGTCAGATGTATAGGCTTGAATGGCCTTTTGCTGCTCCTCCATCCTCTGAAGCATATAGAGGGTTGAATTCCACCTCGTTTCCACTTCTTGCTTCAGATGATGGCAGGGCAGGTTCAGGCGTTTTTGGTGTTGCTCCAGTCTTCTGTACGTGGTGCCTGTACGCCGAAAGTGTCCCGCAATTCTTGTGGCCACCGACAGCATCTCTTGCACGCCCCTGTCGTTTTTTAAATAATTCTGCACCACCAAATTCAAGGTATGTGCAAAACATGGGACGTGCTGGAATTTGCCCAGATATAATGCACGCACAATATTGCTGGCGTTGTCCGATGCCACAAATCCACAGGAGAGTCCAATTGGGGTAAGCCATTCTGTGATGATCTTCCTCAGTTGCCGTAAGAGGTTTTCATCTGTGTGCGTATTCTGGAAAGCGGTGATACAAAGCGTAGCCTGCCTAGGAAAGAGTTGGCGTTTGCGAGATGCTGCTACTGGTGCCGCCGCTGCTGTTCTTGCGGCGGGAGTCAATACATCTACCCAGTGGGCTGTCACAGTCATATAGTCCTGAGTCTGCCCTGCTCCACTTGTCCACATGTCCGTGGTTAAGTGGACATTGGGTACAACTGCATTTTTTAGGACACTGGTGAGTCTTTTTCTGAGGTCTGTGTACATTTTCGGTATCGCCTGCCTAGAGAAATGGAACCTAGATAGTATTTGGTACCGGGGACACAGTACCTCAATCAAGTCTATAGTTGGCTCTGAAGTAATGATGGATACCGGAACCACGTTTCTCACTGCCCAGGATGCCAAGGCCTCAGTTATCCGCTTTGCAGCAGGATGACTGCTGTGATATTTCATCTTCCTCGCAAAGGACTGTTGGACAGTCAATTGCTTGGTGGAAGTAGTAAAAGTGGTCTTACGACTTCCCCTCTGGGATGACCATCGACTCCCAGCAGCAACAACAGCAGCGCCAGCAGCAGTAGGCGTTACACTCAAGGATGCATCGGAGGAATCCCAGGCAGGAGAGAACTCGTCAGAATTGCCAGTGACATGGCCTGCAGGACTATTGGCATTCCTGGGGAAGGAGGAAATTGACACTGAGGGAGTTGGTGGGGTGGTTTGCGTGAGCTTGGTTACAAGAGGAAGGGATTTACTGGTCAGTGGACTGCTTCCGCTGTCGCCCAAAGTTTTTGAACTTGTCACTGACTTATGATGAATGCGCTGCAGGTGACGTATAAGGGAGGATGTTCCGAGGTGGTTAACGTCCTTACCCCTACTTATTACAGCTTGACAAAGGCAACACACGGCTTGACACCTGTTGTCCGCATTTCTGTTGAAATACTTCCACACCGAAGAGCTGATTTTTTTGGTATTTTCACCAGGCATGTCAATGGCCATATTCCTCCCACGGACAACAGGTGTCTCGCCGGGTGCCTGACTTAAACAAACCACCTCACCATCAGAATCCTCCTAGTCAATTTCCTCCCCAGCGCCAGCAACACCCATATTCTCCTCATCCTGGTGTACTTCAACACTGACATCTTCAATCTGACTATCAGGAACTGGACTGCGGGTGCTCCTTCCAGCACTTGCAGGGGGCGTGCAAATGGTGGAAGGTGCATGCTCTTCACGTCCAGTGTTGGGAAGGTCAGGCATCGCAACCGACACAATTGGACTCTCCTTGTGGATTTGTGATTTTGAAGAACGCACAGTTCTTTGCTGTGCTTTTGCCAGCTTAAGTCTTTTCATTTTTCTAGCGAGAGACTGAGTGCTTCCATCCTCATGTGAAGCTGAACCACTAGCCATGAACATAGGCCAGGGCCTCAGCCGTTCCTTGCCACTCCGTGTGGTAAATGGCATATTGGCAAGTTTACGCTTCTCCTCCGACGATTTTTATTTAGATTTTTGAGTCATTTTTTTACTGATCTTTTGTGTTTTGGATTTTACATGCTCTGTACTATGACATTGGGCATCGGCCTTGGCAGACGACGTTGATGGAATTTCATCGTCTCGGCCATGACTAGTGGCAGCAGCTTCAGCACGAGGTGGAAGTGGATCTTGATCTTTCCCTATTTTTGGAACCTCAACATTTTTGTTCTCCATATTTTAATAGGCACAACTAAAAGGCACCTCAGGTAAACAATGGAGATGGATGGATACTAGTATACTTATGGATGACGAGTGACTGACGACACAGAGGTAGCTACAGCCGTGGACTACCGTACTGCGTCTGCTAGTATAGAGATGATAATTAATGATATAAAAAAAAATATATATATAACTACTGTAGGTATATATAATATAATGACGGACCTGGTGGACACTGTCAGCAGACTGCTAAACTACTAGTATGAAGAAGATAGAAAAAAACTTCCACCACAGGTAGGTAGGTATACAATTATGGACGAGCACTGACGACACAGAGATAGCCACAGCCGTGGCCTACCGTACTGCGTCTGCTATTATAGAGATGATAATTAATGATATAAAAAAAAATATATATAACTACTGTAGGTATATATAATATAATGACGGACCTGGTGGACACTGTTAGCAGACTGCTAAACTACTAGTATGAAGAAGATAGAAAAAAAAACCCACCACAGTTAGGTATACAATTATGGACGAGTGACGACACAGAGGTAGGTACAGCCGTGGACTACCGTACTGCGTCTGCTAGTATAGATAATATACTAAATATATTACTACTGTAGGTATATAATATAATGACGGACCTGGTGGACACTGTCAGCAGACTCCTAAACTACTAGTATGAAGAAGATAGAAAAAAAAACCCCACCACAGGTAGGTATACAATTATGGACGAGCACTGACGACACAGAGGTAGGTACAGCCGTGGACTACCGTACTGCATCTGCTAGTATAGATAATATAATAAATATATTACTACTGTAGGTATATAATATAATGACGGACCTGGTGGACACTGTCAGCAGACTGCTAAACTACTAGTATGAAGAAGATAAAAAAAAAACCCCACCACAGGTAGTTAGGTATACAATTATGGATGAGCACTGACGACACAGAGATAGCCACAGCCGTGGACTACCGTACTGCGTCTGCTAGTATAGATAATATAATAAATATATTACTACTGTAGGTATATAATATAATGATGGACCTGGTGGACACTGTCAGTAGACTCCTAAACTACTAGTATGAAGAAGATAGAAAAAAAAAACCCACCACAGGTAGGTAGGTATACAATTATGGACGAGCACTGACGACACAGAGATAGCCACAGCCGTGGACTACCGTACTGCGTCTGCTAATATAGAGATGATAAAGATGAAAAAAAAAATATAACACTACTGCAGGTAAATATTTATATAATATATGTATGACGGACCTGCTGGACACTGTCAGCAGAATGCATTTATAGAATAAAAAAAAAACACCACAGGAGTGTTTAACTTTTTCAGGCAGACAATATACTGGTGGTCACACTGGCAGCAAAAGTGTGCACTGTACTCCTGCTATAACTGCTCCCCAGTCTCCCCCACAATTAAGCTGTGTGAGCAGTGAGCACTCAGCACAGTCAGATATACATAGATGATATATCATGCAGCACACTGAGGCTGAGCACAGATATGGTATGTGTATCGTTTTTTTTCAGGCAGAGAACGGATTATAAATAATAAAACTGGTGGTCACTATCAGCAAAACTCTGCACTACTGAGTACTCCTGACAAGTTCAACTGCTCCCCAAATTAGTAGTAAATCAAATGTCACTCGTCTCTATCTTCTAATCTAAACGGAGAGGACGCCAGCCACGTCCTCTCCCTATCAATCTCAATGCACGTGTGAAAATGGCGGCGACGCGCGGCTCCTTATATAGAATCCAAGTCTCGTGAGAATCCGACAGCGGGATGATGACGTTCGGGCGCGCTCGGGTTAACCGAGCAAGGCGAGAGGATCCGAGTCTGCTCGGACCCGAGCAAAAAAGGGTGAAGTTCGGGCGGGTTCGGATTCCGAGGAACCGAACCCGCTCATCTCTTATGGCCACCCAGCATGACGCCTCCCTTCTTGACCATGCTGTAATTGCAGTCGCACTGCAGTTCAGCGTGATCATAAAAAATGGTGTAGCCTCCTGCTGGTGCAGACTGTATGTGCGCGCAGGAAGCCGCCACCATTTTTGTGATCACAGCGGCTGAATGTGATGTCATACAGCTGCTGTGACCACGCCCCCTGTGTCTCCTCCATTGCAGACCCCATTTTGAAGCCTTGCCCCCGCACCGCTCCATCCCTGACATGGAAATGGAGTGTTGCTGACCCCCCTCTCCCCCCCTGCTCCGATTGACAGGCAGAGGCGATCGCATTCTCTGCGGGGTGCCGCAGAAAATGCAGGCACATGCGTATGCTCTTAGCAATTTTTGCAGTTGGATCACTTATTGTGATTGCAATCCAACCTGAATCAGGCCCTATTACCTATCACAATGCGCTGCGGGCAGTACAAAATTGGTTTAATATAGGAGAAAAACCCCCAGACCTGTGCTCCTTAACTGTACCTGGTGGCTAGTGGAGCGGCTGCCCAGTAATCAGTGTCCACGCCAGTGCGCACACGGTCCACCCCCTACGGCCACGCTCCCCTTCATCAGCGGCCTCGTGATCCGGAAGGGCGGTGTGTGTGTGACTGACCTTAGGAAGAAACCGGAGCCTCCGCTGCAGTGACCCAGCAACCAGGGCACGGGAGTATACAGCGCCGCTGGGAGTGATGAAGCTGCAGTAAAGATGTCTATTAGACCTAGCCTGCTGCAGCCCTTGTAGAGTCTCATAAAACAAGTTCTTCTTTTCTTGTCAAAATGAATAGCTAAGAATTGGCTTCCTGAGGCAGGCCCCTGTTAAGTGGCCTGCTACTGAAGGCACCAACTACAAACTGAGCTCCCTGTTCATGGAAGCGGGGTTATAGAGGAGGATGCGCTGAGCATCTTGGGAACAGTCAAAAGCTTTGAGTCGGTTGGTGCCTCAGATCAAGATCCTACTCTACACCCCAATGTGAATCCTTGTGGAGTCCTGTGTACCCCACAGAAGAAATTAATGTGTCACACCCATTGGCAGCAACCTTAGAATAGCTGCTGATGGGCACAATTGAGAAAGGAAGGGGGGGACATTTGAATCCAGCACATAGATGCAATTCAAATATGTAATTTGTACCTTCCTATTTTAAAATATAATGGATGAACTTCACCCTGTGAGAACAATCTTCATGATCAAGAGATCTCATATGCAAAATAAGTATGAGTTGGGATAGGGCTGGGGAGGGTGGCTGCTCGGGCAGCCCCTCCCCCATCAAGTTAAGGAGATTCAACTGAGGAAGCACAAGGGAACTCTCGTCTGGGGACAACAACTGCAGGGAGACCACATCTTTTCAGATGAACATGGGAGGGCGGAAGGCTGCCTAATACTGAAGCACCATCAAATATCAAACCATATGCAACAACTAGTACAAGCATTCCTGGGGGAAGGTCTGCAGCAGACGGATTTGCATACGGTGATGTCATCCAAGCAGTGGGCCAAAGTTGGCTGGAACCCTCATCTGCATATGAAAAGAGAAAAGGGGCATGCAGGGCATGGCGGCCTTTTGCGGTGCTTGGATGACCCCTAGTTCGCATTAAACACCCCCACCCTCCTTTGGTGTGGGGCTCATGTTGGCTATGCCCCAGCCCCTGAAGCATTCAAGCTGATTTCTTGCAGCAGCTGGGCACTGTAACAGCTCCAGAGCTGCTCTGTAAGGCAACTAAAAGGGTGTGGGCCCTGCAGCACCACCTGTAGTTCGCATTGTGCGTTGGAAGGCACAAAGTAAGCAGACGGGAGAAGTCAGGATAGTGCGCAAGGGCATAGAAGGGAGTGGCTCCAGAAAAGAGAAGTGGAAACAGACAGCAAACTAGGCTGGAGAGAGACCTGAGACAAAGAGATCTGAATTATACGAGAGCCGACCAGGGGAAACACAAATTATGCAATCAAGTTTCCCACATTTGGGGAAATCACAGGAGCAGCACACCCAGAGTGCAATGGGTGAGCCTTGCCCTGGGAGAAGCACCTTCATGATCATAGTATCTCACCTGGCAGGTAAGTAGGAGTTGGGCTAGAGCTGGGGAGGGTCACTGCTCGGGCACCCCCCTGTCAAGTGAAGGAGATCCAACTGAGGCAGCACAAGGGAACTCTCGAAAGAAGAACAAGGCTAGAGGAATATATGAGACAAAGAAATCTGACTTTTACCAGAGCTGACCAGAGGAAAACACAAACACAGTCCCCCACTACCACAAAAAATGCAGGCGAGTTTCCCACATTTGGGGAAATCACAGGGGTCAGCATACCCAGAATGCAATGAATGAACCTCACCCTGGGTGAACAATCTTCATGACCATGGTGTCTCCTATGCAAAATAAGTATGATTTGGGATAGGGCGGGGAGGGCCGCTGCTCAGGCACATCTCTGTCAAGTAAAGGAGATTCAACTGAGGCAGCACAAGGGAACTCTCATCTGGGGACAACAACTGCAGGGAGAACACATATTTTCAGATGAACATGGGAGGGCAGAAGGCTGCCTAATACTGAAGCACCCCCAAACAACAAACCAAATGCAACAACTAGTGCAAGCATTCCTGGGGCAAGGCCTGCAGCAGATGGATTTGCATATGGTGATGTCATCCAAGCAGTGGGTCAAAGTTGGCTTCAACCCTCATCTGCATATGAAAAGAGAAAAGGGGCGTGCAGGGCATGGCGGCCTTTTGCGGTGCTTGGATTACCCCTAGTTCGCATTAAACACCCCCACCCACCTTTGGTGTGGGGCTCATGTTGGCCATGCCCCATCCCCTGAAGCATTCAAGCTGATTTCTTGCAGCAGCAGGGCACTGTAACAGCTCCAGAGCTGCTCTTTAAGGCAAGTAAAAGATTGTGTGGGCCCTGCAGCACTACCTGTAGTTTGCATTGTGCATTGGAAGGCACAAAGTAAGCAGACGGGAGGAGAAGTCAGGATAGTGCACAAGGGTATAGAAGGGAGGGGCTCAAGATAAAAGAAGTGGAAACAGACAGCAAACTAGGCTGGAGAAAGACCTGAGACAAAGAGATCTGAATTATACGAGAGCCGACCAGAGGAAACACAAATTATGCAGTCAAGTGTCCCACATTTGGGGAAATCGTAGGAGCAGCACACCCAGAGTGCAATGGGTGAGCCTTGCCCTGGGAGAAGCACCTTCCTGATCATAGTATCTCACCTGGCAGGTAAGTAGGAGTTGGGCTAGAGCTGGGGAGGGTCGCTGCTCGGGCACCCCCCTGTCAAGTGAAGGAGATCCACCTGAGGCAGCACAAGGGAACTCTCGAAAGAAGAACAAGGCTAGAGGAAAATCTGAGACAAAGAAATCTGAGTTTTAACAGAGCTGACCAGAGGAAAGCACAAACACAGTCCCCCACTACCACAAATAATGCAGTCGAGTTTCCCACATTTGGGTAAATCACAGGGGTCAGCATACCCAAAATGCAATGAATGAACCTCACCCTGGGAGAACAATCTTCATGACCATGGTATCTCCTATGCAAAATAAGTATGATTTGGGATAGGGTTGGGGAGGGCCGCTGCTCATGCACATCTCTGTCAAGTAAAGGAGATTCAACTGAGGCAGCACAAGGGAACTCTCATCTGGGGACAACAACTGCAGGGAGAACACATATTTTCAGATGAACATGGGAGGGCAGAAGGCTGCCTAATACTGAAGCACCCCCAAACAACAAACCAAATGCAACAACTAGTGCAAGCATTCCTGGGGGAAGTTCTGCAGAAGACGGATTTGCATACGGTGATGTCATCCAAGCAGAGGGCCAAAGTTGGCTGGAACCCTCATCTGCATATGAAAAGAGAAAAGGGGTATGCAGGGCATGGCGGCCTTTTGCGGCGCTTGGATGACCCTTAGTTTGCATTAAACACCCCCACCCTCCTTCGGTGTGGGGCTCATGTTGGCCATGCCCCATCCCCTGAAGCATTCAAGCTGATTTCTTGCAGCAGCTTGGCACTGTATCAGCTCCAGAGCTGCTCTGTAAGGCAAGTAAAAGGGTGTGGGCCCTGCAGCACTACCTGTAGTTTGCATTGTGCATTGGAAGGCACAAAGTAAGCAGACAGGAGGAGAAGTCAGGATAGTGCACAAGGGTATAAAAGCGAGTTTCCCACATTTGGGAAAATCACAGGGGTCAGCATACCCAGAATGCAATGAATGAACCTCACCCTGGGAGAACAATCTTCATGACCATGGTATCTCCTATGCAAAATAAGTATGATTTGGGATAGGGCTGGGGAGGGCCGCTGCTCAGGCACATCTCTGTCAAGTAAAGGAGATTCAACTGAGGCAGCACAAGGGAACTCTCATCTGGGGACAACAACTGCAGGGAGAACACATATTTTCAGATAAAAATCTTGGTCATGCTCTGGTTTCTCTTCAGAACGAACAAATCTTTCGCCTTTTACTAAAGATTTCCGTGGAGAGGAGCAAAACCGAGTTTTATCTCAATTTTTGCATGCCCCATCTTTTTGGGGTTTCTTTTATCGGTTTAAAGATAGAATGAGTGTGCTTTAATGTAAGCTCATTTGCATAGAAATGACAGTAAATGTTTGTTTCTTTTCAAACAGAACTTTCTTGACCATGCTACTTGCTTGAAAGATCTGGGAGCACATGGAATACAGTACAAACCATGCTTATAGCAAGGAGAAGCCAGGTGAGAAATCTGCTTACTTTCAAGTTGGGCGCTCACTTTGATCTGAATGAGGACTGCTGGCACAGCATTTAGGCGACAGGTGGAATCTTGGTCATGCTCTGGTTTCTCTTCAGAACGAACAAATCTTTCGCCTTTTATTAAAGATTTCTGTGGAGAGGAGCAAAACTGAGTTTTATCTCAATTTTTGCATGCCCCATATTATTGGGGTTTCTTTTATCAGTTTCTTGTTAGCTTTAATGTAAGTTTATTTGCATAACAATGACTATAAATGTCTGTTTCTTTTCAAGCAGAACTTTCTTGACCATTCTAATTGCTTGAAAGATCTGGGAGCACATGGAAAAGAGTACAAACCATGCTTATAGCAAGGGGAAGCCTGGTGAGAAATCTGCTTTCTTTCTTTCAAATTGGGTGCTCACTTTGCGCTGAATGAGGACTGCTGGCATGGCACTCAGGCGACAGGTGGAATCTTGGTCATACTCTGGTTTCTCTTCAAAACAAACAGATCTTTCGCCTTTTACTAAAGATTTCCGTGGAGAGGAGCAAAACTGAGTTTTATCTCAATTTTTGCATGCTCCGTCTTATTGGGGTTTCTTTTATCGGTTTAAAGATAGAACGAGTGTGCTTTAATGTAAGCTCATTTGCATAGAAATGACAGTAAATGTTTGTTTCTTTTCAAACAGAACTTTCTTGACTATACTAAATGCTTGAAAGATCTGGGAGCACATGGAAAAGAGTACAAACCATGTTTATAGCAAGGGGAAGCCTGGTGAGAAATCTGCTTTCTTTCTTTCAAATTGGGTGCTCACTTTGAGCTGAATGAGGACTGCTGGCATGGCACTCAGGCGACAGGTGGAATCTTGGTCATGTTCTGGTTTCTCTTCAGAACGAACAAATCTTTCGCCTTTTACTAAAGATTTCCGTGGAGAGGAGCAAAACTGAGTTTTATCTCAATTTTTGCATGCCCCATCTTATTGGGGTTTTATTTTATCGGTTTAAAGATAGAACGAGTGTGCTTTAATGTAAGCTCATTTGCATAGAAATGACAGTAAATGTTTGTTTCTTTTCAAACAGAACTTTCTTGACCACACTAATTGCTTGAAAGATCTGGGAGCACATGGAAAAGAGTACAAACCATGTTTATAGCAAGGGGAAGCCTGGTGAGAAATCTGCTTTCTTTCATTCAAATTGGGTGCTCACTTTCAGCTGAATGAGAACTGCTGGCATGGCACTCAGGCGACAGGTGGAATCTTGGTCATGCTCTGGTTTCTCTTCAGAACTAACAAATATTTCGCCTTTTATTAAAGATTTCCGTGGAGAGGAGCAAAACTGAGTTTTATCTCAATTTTTGCATGCCCCATATTATTGGGGTTTCTTTTATCAGTTTAAAGACAGAACGAGTGTGCTTTCTTGTTAGCTTTAATGTAAGTTTATTTGCATAACAATGACAGTAAATGTTGTTTCTTTTCAAACAGAACTTTCTTGACCATGCTACTTGCTTAAAGGTCTGGGAGCACATGGAAAACAGTACAAACCATGCAGTATCACAAGAGCCTTTATTTGATCTTTCATGAAGATAGAGCAGAATTGAGGACACGTCAACAATTTCTGCCGAAGGTGGTTCATCTTTCCACATGGTGCCTTTGGCCACTGACACCTTCGTTGAGTCAAAGTCTCTGGCTGTGGTCAGAACTTTGAAAATGTATGTCACCAGAACGGTTCAGATTAGGAAAACAGAGGCTCTGTTTGTCCTGTATGCTCCCAACAGGATTTGGTGTCCTGCTTCCATGCAGACCATTATGCGCTGGATCTGTGGTAAGATTCAGCATGCTCGTTCCACGGCAGGATTGCCGTTACTGAAGTAGGTGAAGACCCATTCTACTAGAAAGGTGGGTTCATCCTTGGCAGCTGGTCGGGGAGTCTCGGCATTGCAACTTTGCCGAGCAGCTATTTAGTAAACACTTTTGCTAAGTTTTACAAGTTTGATACCTTGGCTGATGATAACCTTAAGTTGGGTCATTCGGTGCTGCAGAGTCGTACGCACTCTCCCACCCGTTCAAGAGCTTTGGTATAACCCCATGGTTCTTAATGTGACCCCAGCATCCTCTAGGTCGTATGAGAAAATAGGATTTTAATACCTACCGGTAAATCCTTTTCTCTTAGTCTGTAGAGGATGCTGGGCACCCGTCCCAGTCCATACTGTGTCTGCAGTTATTACTTGTGGTTATACACATGTTGTGTTATGGTTCTGGTCAGCTTTTTGCTGCAATTGTTCATGCCGTTGGCTTGTGTTCTGTTGAATGCCACGTTCTGCGGCATGTTTAAGGTGTGAGCTGGTAAGATGCTCACCTTAGTTTAACAATAAATCCTTTCCTCGAAATGTCCGTCTCCCTGGGCACAGTTCCTATAACTGGAGTCTGGAGGAGGGGCATAGAGGGAGGAGCCAGTTCACACCCTTTGAAAGTCTTAAAGTGCCCATGTCTCTTGCGGATCCCGTCTATACCCCATGGTTCTTAATGTGACCCCAGCATCCTCTACGGACTAAGAGAAAAGAATGCCCTTGCGCACTATCCTGACTTCTCCTCCCGTCTGCTTACTTTGTGCCTTCCAACGCACAATGCGAACTACAGGTGGTGCTGCAGGGCCCACACCCTTTTACATGCCTTACAGAACAGCTCTGGAGCTGTTACAGTGCCCAGCTGCTGCAAGAAATCAGCTTGAATGCTTCAGGGGATGGGGCATGGCCAACATGAGCCCCACACCAAAGGAGGGTGGGGGTGTTTAATGTGAACTAGGGGTCATCCAAGCACTGCAAAAGGCCGCCATGCCCTGCATGCCCCTTTTCTCTTTTCATATGCAGATGAGGGTTCCAGTCAACTTTGGCCCACTGCTTGGATAACATCACCGTATGCAAATCCGTCTGCTGCAGACCTTCCCCCAGGAATGCTTGTACTAGTTGTTGCATATGGTGCTTCAGTATTAGGCAGCCTTCCGCCCTCCCATGTTCATCTGAAAAGATGTGGTCTCCCTGCAGTTGTTGTCCCCAGACGAGAGTTCCCTTGTGCTTCCTCAGTTGAATCTCCTTAACTTGACGGGGGAGGTGCTGCCCGAGCAGCCCTCCCCAGCCCTATCCCAACTCATATTTATTTTGCATATGAGATCTCTTGATCATGAAGATTGTTCTCACAGGGTGAGGTTCATCCATTATATTTTAAAATAGGAAGGTACGAATTACATATTTGAATTGCATCTATGTGCTGGATTCAAATGTCCCCCCCCCCTTCCTTTCTCAATTGTGCCCGTCAGCAGCTATTCTAAGGTTGCTGCCAATGGGTGTGACACATTAATTTCTTCTGTGGGGTACACTGGACTCCACAAGGATTCACATTGGGGTGTAGAGTAGGATCTTGATCTGAGGCACCAACCGGCTCAAAGCTTTTGACTGTTCCCAAGAAGCTCAGTGCATTCTCCTCTATAACCCCGCTTCCATGAACAGGGAGCTCAGTTTGTAGTTGGTGCCTTCAGTAGCAGGCCAATTAACAGGGGCCTGCCTCAGGCAGCCTATTCTTAGCTATTAATTTTGACAAGAAAAGAAGAACTTGTTTTATGAGAATCTACAAGGGCTGCAGCAGGCTAGGTCTAATAGACATCTTTACTGCAGCTTCATCACTCCCAGCGGCGCTGTATACTCCCGTGCCCTGGTTGCTGGGTCACTGCAGCGGAGGCTCCGGTTTCATCCTAAGGTCAGTCACACACACACCACCCTTCCGGATCACGAGGCCGCTGCTGAAGGGGAGCGAGGCCGTAGGGGGTGGGCCGTGTGCGCACTGCGGTGGACACTGATTACTGGGCAGCCGCTCCACTAGCCACCAGGTACAGTTAAGGAGCACAGGTCTGGGGGGTTTTCTCCTATATTAACCCAATTTTGTACTGCCCGCAGCGCACTGTGATAGGTAATAGGGCCTGATTCAGGTTGGATTGCAATCACAATAAGCGATCCAACTGCAAAAATTGCTAAGAGCATACGCATGTGCCTGCATTTTCTGCGGCACCCCGCAGAGAATGTGATCGCCTCTGCCTGTCAATCGGGGCGGGGAAGGGGGGGAGAGGTGGGTCAGCAACACTCCATTTCCAAGTCAGGGATGGAGCGGTGCGGGGGCAAGGCTTCAAAATGGGGTCTGCAACGGAGGAGACACAGGGGGCGTGGTCACAGCGACTGTATGACATCACATTCAGCCGCTGTGATCACAAAAATGGTGGCGGCTTCCTGCGCGCACATACAGTCTGCACCAGCAGGAGCCTACACCATTTTTTATGATCACGCTGAACTGCAGTGCGACTGCAATTACAGCATGGTCAAGAAGGGAGGCGTCATGCTGGGTGGCCATGCCCTGTCACTTTGCAGGAGCCAGCACCGCTCACACACTAGTCCCCGGGTGCAGCCCCCAACCCCCGGGACACCCGGAGCAACAAAATGTAGATTCAGGCCACCAGGCCACGCCCCTACCTATGAAACCATGCCTCCTTTTTACCATTGCACTGCTTATCTGCGCGCACTGCATTACAATCTCCCTCGCCACCTCTCTGGGTGTCACCAGTGATAGTGACACCTCTGCCATGCTTGTAGCAGCTGGTCCTAAGATCTACGCCTCAAACCCTGAGTGTTTGCCCTTGTGACTTGTTGATCATCATAGCGAAGCAGATGCTTACAGAAAACTGCAGGAGCTTAGATTGAAAATAAAAAAATTGATAGGGTATAAGGTAGAGAGGAGCGGGTTCGGTTCTCCGAGAACCGAATTCCCCACGAACTCCACGTGGTTTACACTGGTCCGAGGCAGGCTCGGTTGTTCCCGCCTGACTCGGAAAACCTGAACAAGGGAAAATGTCATCATCCCGCTGTCGGATTCTCGCGAGATTCGGATTCCATATAAAGAGCTGCGCGTTGCTGCCATTTTTACTCGTGCATTGAAGAGAGAGCGGAGAGGACGTGGCTATGTTCTCTCAGTGGAAATCTCAATATCAGTGCTCAGTATCAGTGGTTACTTATTGCTGCTCAGTAATACTAGTAGTGTGTCTCTCCTGCTCAGTGTCAGTTCTCAGTAGT
The DNA here is from genome assembly GCF_028390025.1 of Pseudophryne corroboree. Classification (NCBI taxonomy): domain Eukaryota; kingdom Metazoa; phylum Chordata; class Amphibia; order Anura; family Myobatrachidae; genus Pseudophryne; species Pseudophryne corroboree. Next base: position 148,976 of record NW_026967650.1, on the reverse strand, counting down.
ATCCTCATCAGTGCTCAGTATCACTGTTCATTGTCTTGTGCTGCATTGTGTTGCTCAGCATACTACAGTACATTACTAATAGTCCAGTGCTGCATCTTGCTGCTCAGTGTCAGTTCTAGTATCCTCATCAGTGCTCACTATCACTGCTCATTGCATTGTGGTGTTCTGTATACTACAATAACATAGTAATATAGTAACATAGTTTTTGAGGTTGAATAGAGGCAAATTGCCCATCGTGTTCAACCTGTTTTAAGTTGTGATGATTCTACATACTTGCTGAATAATGTTTTATGACTAGTTAGCTACTATAACTCATGTTACCCCCGGATTAACCATGTTGATATTTTAAGTATTATAACCTTGGATAGCTTTTTCATTCAGAAATGTATCCATTCCTTTTTTAAATCCAATTACAGAGTCCGCCATTACCACCTTCCCTGGCAGGGAATTCCACATCCTGATTGCCCTAACAGTGAAGAACCCTTTCCTCCATTGCGTTCTGAACTTTCCTCCAGTCGCAGCGAGTGACCACGTGTTCTTTTAATAAATAATTCCTCTGATAACTCTTTGTTATGTATCTTTACATATTTGAAGATATTAATAATATCTCCTCTTAGGCACCTCTTTTCTAGTGTATAAATATTCAGCCTAGTAAGTCTTTCCTTATAGTCCAGTACTTTTAGGCCTTTAATCAATTTAGTCTTCAGGATCTCTGACACTTCCATGAGCAGCAGAGTAGTGCAATGGAAGCATGCTGGGCCCATAACCCAGAGGTCGATTGATCGAAACTATCCTCTGCTATGTGCATTTTTTTTTTATAATTAAAGTAATCAAAAACTGGGATTGATATTTTGGCACTTTTATTTTTACTTAAAGTACAATAACTTTTATCATTTTAATTTGTTTTAATAGTATATTGACAGCATTGTTTTCTTTAAAAAATTCTCTTAATTTTCTTTACCCTATTACTGAAATGGTAATTGACAAAAACAAACTACATTGTCACCAGAAGAGCAATGCAAAATGTACAAGTGATATATGAAAATCATCTTCCATCTTGAATTTCAATGATGCATTGGGACAACAATTTGTGAGAAACATCTTCACCCATAAAGAAAGATTTTCTTAATTCCTTACCTGTGTGCTGATTAGATATCACCTTGTTTTCACATTAAACAGACTTCCCCATGAGGAAGCAGCAAGGATGCAGTGACGTTTCCTGGTGTCAACCTGTATTATTTCAGTAGACATTGAAATGAGGATGCATCTTTGATGCCTTTCCAATGAAGCAAGTTTAATTCAGTAATAGGTGAAAAACCATTCCTACAAAGGTGTTAATCAGAGACTTGGCTTTGTGGACACTTTTCAGAGAGCAAATTTGTTAGCATAAACATAAAATCAGAAAATGAAGAGCTGTTTAATCACTCAATTGGACTTTTCTGCCAGCATAATTTTTTTTCTCTGCAACTCACTGCTAAATTGTGCTTCCTAGCTGTTTTTTTATAAAATCACTTAATCAAATCTAACTCTGATTACATCAGAGAAGGCCAGGTACCCTACACCATAAGGGAGGTTTCTGAAATTTTGACTTGTCTACTTAAAGATCACCAAAATCTGATTACAAGGTCAATTACATCCCTGGGTGGGATTGAACCACCAACCTTTTGGTTAATAGCCAAACATGCTAACCGATTGCGCCACAGAGACACCTTGCGAAAGTCAATACTGACAAAGGCTAATAAGCATTCATCTAGAACGTTTCCTAGAAAAACTTTAAAAAGTCAATAATCTGGAGAATTTTTGTAAGAAACACATTGGTACTTTCCCATGATGAGTGAGTGCTTCAGGATTTCTTGCACTTACATGGGCTATTAACCAAAAGGTTGGTGGTTCAATCCCACCCAGGGATGTAATTGACCTTGTCATCAGATTTTGGTGATCTTTAAGTAGACAAGTCAAAATTTCAAACCCCCTCTTATGGTGTAGGGTACCTGGCCTTCTCTGACGTAATCAGAGTTAGATTTAATTAAGTGATTTTATAAAAAACAGCTAGGAAGCACAATTTAGCAGTGGGTTGCAGAGAAAAAAATAACATTTTAAACCTACCGGTAATTTTTTTTTCTCGTAGTCCGTAGAGGATGATGGGGACTCCGTAAGGACCATGGGGGATAGACGGGCTCCGCAGCAGACATGGGCACTTTAAGAAAGACTTTAGATCTGGGTGTGCACTGGCTCCTCCCTCTATGCCCCTCCTCCATACCTCAGTTAGAGAAACTGTGCCCAGAGGAGACGGACAGTACGAGGAAAGGATTTTTGTTAATCCAAGGTCAAGATTCATACCAGCCACACCAATCACACCGTATAACTTGTGATATACTACCCAGTTAACAGTATGAAAACAACATAGCATCAGTCCAAGACCGATGAAAACTAACATATAACCCTTATGTAAGCAATAACTATATACAAGTCTTGCAGAAGTAGACCGCACTTGGGACGGGCACCCAGCATCCTCTACGGACTACGAGAAAAAGATTTACCGGTAGGTTTAAAATCTTATTTTCTCTTACGTCCTAGAGGATGCTGGGGACTCCGAAAGGACCATGGGGATTATACCAAAGCTCCCAAACGGGCAGGAGAGTGCGGATGACTTTGCAGCACCGATTGAGCAAACAGGAGGTCCTCCTCAGCCAGGGTATCAAACTTATAGAACTTTGCAAAGGTGTTTGAACCAACTTTGACCCACTGCTTGGATGACATCACCATATGCAAATCCATCTGCGGCAGGCCTTCCCCCAGGAATGCTTGCACTAGTTGTTGCATTTGGTTTGTTGTTTGGGGGTGCTTCAGTATTAGGCAGCCTTCTGCCCTCCCATGTTCATCTGAAAATATGTGTTCTCCCTGCAGTTGTTGTCCCCAGATGAGAGTTCCCTTGTGCTGCCTCAGTTGAATCTCCTTTACTTGACAGAGATGTGCCTGAGCAGCGGCCCTCCCCAGCCCTATCCCAAATCATACTTATTTTGCATAGGAGATACCATGGTCATGAAGATTGTTCTCCCAGGGTTAGGTTAATTCATTGCATTCTGGGTATGCTGACCCCTGTGATTTCCCCAAATGTGGGAAACTCAACTGCATTATTTGTGGTAGTGGGGGACTGTGTTTGTGCTTTCCTCTGGTCAGCTCTGGTAAAAGTCAGATTTCTTTGTCTCAGATCTTCCTCTAGCCTTGTTCTTCTTTCGAGAGTTCCCTTGTGCTGCCTCAGTTGGATCTCCTTCACTTGACAGGGGGGTGCCCGAGCAGCGACCCTCCCCAGCTCTAGCCCAACTCCTACTTACCTGCCAGGTGAGATACTATGATCATGAAGATGCTTCTCCCAGGGCAAGGCTCACCCATTGCACTCTGGGTGTGCTGCCCCTGCGATTTCCCCAAATGTGGGAAACTTGACTGCATAATTTGTGTTTCCCCTGGTCGGCTCTCATATAATTCAGATCTCTTTGTCTCAGGTCTCTCTCCAGCCTAGTTTGCTGTCTGTTTCCACTTCTTTTTTCTTGAGCCCCTCCCTTCTATACCCTTGTGCACTATCCTGACTTCTCCCGTCTGCTTACTTTGTGCCTTCCAATGCACAATACAAACTACAGGTAGTGCTGCAGGGCCCACACCCTTTTACTTGCTTTACAGAGCAGCTCTGGAGCTGTTACAGTGCCCAGCTGCTGCAAGAAATCAGCCTGAATGCTTCAGGGGCTGGGGCATAGCCAACATGAGCCCCACACCGAAGGAGGGTGGAGGTGTTTAATGCGAACTAGGGGTCATCCAAGCGCCGCAAAAGGCCGCCATGCCCTGCACACCCCTTTATTCTTTTCATATGCAGACGAGGGTTGAAGCCAACTTTGACCCACTGCTTGGATGACATCACCATATTCAAATCCATCTGCTGCAGGCCTTCCCCCAGGAATGCTTGCACTAGTTGTTGCATTTGGTTTGTTGTTTGGGGGTGCTTCAGTATTAGGCAGCCTTCTGCCCTCCCATGTTCATCTGAAAATATGTGTTCTCCCTGCAGTTGTTGTCCCCAGATGAGAGTTCCCTTGTGCTGCCTCAGTTGAATCTCCTTTACTTGACAGAGATGTGCCTGAGCAGCGGCCCTCCCCAGCCCTATCCCAAATCATACTTATTTTGCATAGGAGATACCATGGTCATGAAGATTGTTCTCCCAGGGTTAGGTTCATTCATTGCATTCTGGGTATGCTGACCCCTGTGATTTCCCCAAATGTGGGAAACTCAACTGCATTATTTGTGGTAGTGGGGGACTGTGTTTGTGCTTTCCTCTGGTCAGCTCTGGTAAAAGTCAGATTTCTTTGTCTCAGATCTTCCTCTAGCCTTGTTCTTCTTTCGAGAGTTCCCTTGTGCTGCCTCAGTTGGATCTCCTTCACTTGACAGGGGGGTGCCCGAGCAGCGACCCTCCCCAGCTCTAGCCCAACTCCTACTTACCTGCCAGGTGAGATACTATGATCATGAAGATGCTTCTCCCAGGGCAAGGCTCACCCATTGCACTCTGGGTGTGCTGCCCCTGCGATTTCCCCAAATGTGGGAAACTTGACTGCATAATTTGTGTTTCCCCTGGTCGGCTCTCATATAATTCAGATCTCTTTGTCTCAGGTCTCTCTCCAGCCTAGTTTGCTGTCTGTTTCCACTTCTTTTTTCTTGAGGCCCTCCCTTCTATACCCTTGTGCACTATCCTGACTTCTCCCGTCTGCTTACTTTGTGCCTTCCAACGCACAATGCAAACTACAGGTAGTGCTGCAGGGCCCACACCCTTTTACTTGCTTTACAGAGCAGCTCTGGAGCTGTTACAGTGCCCAGCTGCTGCAAGAAATCAGCTTGAATGCTTCAGGGGCTGGGGCATAGCCAACATGAGCCCCACACCGAAGGAGGGTGGAGGTGTTTAATGCGAACTAGGGGTCATCCAAGCGCCGCAAAAGGCCGCCATGCCCTGCACACCCCTTTTTTCTTTTCATATGCAGACGAGGGTTGAAGCCAACTTTGACCCACTGCTTGGATGACATCACCATATGCAAATCCATCTGCTGCAGGCCTTCCCCCAGGAATGCTTGCACTAGTTGTTGCATTTGGTTCGTTGTTTGGGGGTGCTTCAGTTTTAGGCAGCCTTCTGCCCTCCCATGTTCATCTGAAAATATGTGTTCTCCCTGCAGTTGTTGTCCCCAGATGAGAGTTCCCTTGTGCTGCCTCAGTTGAATCTCCTTTACTTGACAGAGATGTGCCTGAGCAGTGGCCCTCCCCAGCCCTATCCCAAATCATACTTATTTTGCATAGGAGATACCTTGGTCATGAAGATTGTTCTCCCAGGGTGAGGTTCATTCATTGCATTCTGGGTATGCTGACCCCTGTGATTTCCCCAAATGTGGGAAACTCGACTGCATTATTTGTGGTAGTGGGGGACTGTGTTTGTGCTTTCCTCTGGTCAGCTCTGGTAAAAGTCAGATTTCTTTGTCTTAGATCTTCCTCTAGCCTTGTTCTTCTTTCGAGAGTTCCCTTGTGCTGCCTCAGTTGGATCTCCTTCACTTGACAGGGGGTGCCCAAGCAGCAATCCTCCACAGCTCTAGCCCAACTCCTACTTACCTGCCAGGTGAGATACTATGATCTTCACTGTTAGGGCAATCAGGATGTGGAATTCCCTGCCAGGGAAGGTGGTAATGGCGGACTCTGTAATTGGATTTAAAAAAGGAATGGATACATTTCTGAATGAAAAAGCTATCCAAGGTTATAATACTTAAAATATCAACATGGTTAATCCGGGGGTAACATGAGTTGTAGTAGTTAACTAGTCATAAAACATTATTCAGCAAGTATGTAGAATCATCACAACTTAAAACAGGTTGAACACGATGGGCAATTTGCCTCTTTTCAACCTCAAAAACTATATTACTATATGTTACTATATTACTATGTTACTGTAGTATACAGAACACCACAATGTAATGAGCAGTGATAGTGAGCAGCAATAAGTAACCACTGATACTGAGCACTGATATTGAGATTTCCACTGAGAGAACATAGCCACGTCCTCTCCGCTCCCTCTTCAATGCACGAGTAAAAATGGCGGCAACGCGCAGCTCTTTATATGAAATCCGAATCTCGCGAGAATCCGACAGCGGGATGATGACATTTTCCCTTGTTCAGGTTTTCCGAGTCAGGCGGGAACAACCGAGCCTGCCTCGGACCAGTGTAAACCACGTGGAGTTCGTGGGGAATTCGGTTCTCGGAGAACCGAACCCGCTCCTCTCTACCTTATACCCATATATTTTTTTATTTTCAATCTAAGCCCCTGCAGTTTTCTGTAAGCATCTGCTTCGCTATGATGATCAACAAGTCACAAGGGCAAACACTCAGGGCTTGAGGCGTAGATCTTAGGACCAGCTGCTACAAGCATGGCAGAGGTGTCACTATCACTGGTGACACCCAGAGAGGTGGCGAAGGAGATTGTAATGCAGTGCGCGCAGATAAGCAGCGCAATGGTAAAAAGGAGGCATGGTTTCATAGGTAGGGGCGTGGCCTGGTGGCCTGAATCTACATTTTGTTGCTCCGGGTGTCCCGGGGGTTGGGGGCTTCACCCGGGGACTAGTGTGTGAGCGGTGCTGGCTCCTGCACAGTGACAGGACATGGCCACCCAGCATGACGCCTCCCTTCTTGACCAATATGTAATTGCAGTCGCACTGCAGTTCAGCGTGATCATAAAAAATGGTGTAGCCTCCTGCTGGTGCAGACTGTATGTGCGCGCAGGAAGCCGCCACCATTTTTGTGATCACAGCGGCTGAATGTGATGTCATACAGCCGCTGTGACCACGCCCCCTGTGTCTCCTCCGTTGCAGACCCCATTTTGAAGCCTTGCCCCCGCACCGCTCCATCCCTGACTTGGAAATGGAGTGTTGCTGACCCCCCTCTCCCCCCCTGCCCCGATTGACAGGCAGAGGCGATCGCATTCTCTGCGGGGTGCCGCAGAAAATGCAGGCACATGCGTATGCTCTTAGCAATTTTTGCAGTTGGATCGCTTACTGTGATTGCAATCCAACCTGAATCAGGCCCTATTACCTATCACAATGCGCTGCGGGCAGTACAAAATTGGTTTAATATGGGAGAAAAAACCCCAGACCTGTGCTCCTTAACTGTACCTGGTGGCTCGTGGAGCGGCTGCCCAGTAATCAGTGTCCACGCCAGTGCACACACGGTCCACCCCCTACGGCCACGCTCCCCTTCAATCAGCGGCCTCGTGATCCGGAAGGGCGGTGCGTGTGTGACTGACCTTAGGAAGAAACCGGAGCCTCCGCTGCAGTGACCCAGCAACCAGGGCACGGGAGTATACAGCGCCGCTGGGAGTGATGAAGCTGCAGTAAAGATGTCTATTAGACCTAGCCTGCTGCAGCCCTTGTAGATTCTCATAAAACAAGTTCTTCTTTTCTTGTCAAAATTAATAGCTAAGAATAGGCTGCCTGAGGCAGGCCCCTGTTAAGTGGCCTGCTACTGAAGGCACCAACTACAAACTGAGCTCCCTGTTCATGGAAGCGGGGTTATAGAGGAGGATGCGCTGAGCATCTTGGGAACAGTCAAAAGCTTTGAGCCGGTTGGTGCCTCAGATCAAGATCCTACTCTACACCCCAATGTGAATCCTTGTGGAGTCCTGTGTACCCCACAGAAGAAATTAATGTGTCACACCCATTGGCAGCAACCTTAGAATAGCTGCTGACGGGCACAATTGAGAAAGGAAGGGGGGGGGGACATTTGAATCCAGCACATAAATGCAATTCAAATATGTAATTTGTACCTTCCTATTTTAAAATATAATGGATGAACCTCACCCTGTGAGAACAATCTTCATGATCAAGAGATCTCATATGCAAAATAAGTATGAGTTGGGATAGGGCTGGGGAGGGTGGCTGCTCGGGCAGCCCCTCCCCCGTCAAGTTAAGGAGATTCAACTGAGGAAGCACAAGGGAACTCTCGTCTGGGGACAACAACTGCAGGGAGACCACATCTTTTCAGATGAACATGGGAGGGCGGAAGGCTGCCTAATACTGAAGCACCATCAAATATCAAACCATATGCAACAACTAGTACAAGCATTCCTGGGGGAAGGTCTGCAGAAGACGGATTTGCATACGGTGATGTCATCCAAGCAGTGGGCCAAAGTTGGCTGGAACCCTCATTTGCATATGAAAAGAGAAAAGGGGCATGCAGGGCATGGCGGCCTTTTGCAGTGCTTGGATGACCCCTAGTTCGCATTAAACACCCCCACCCTCCTTTGGTGTGGGGCTCATGTTGGCCATGCCCCATCCCCTGAAGCATTCAAGCTGATTTCTTGCAGCAGCTTGGCACTGTAACAGCTCCAGAGCTGCTCTGTAAGGCAAGTAAAAGGGTGTGTAGTTTGCATTGTGCATTGGAAGGCACAAAGTAAGCAGACAGGAGGAGAAGTCAGGATAGTGCACAAGGGTATAAAAGGGAGGGGCTGAAGAAAAAAGAAGTGGAAACAGACAGCAAACTAGGCTGGAGAGAGACCTGAGACAAAGAGATCTGAATTATACGAGAGCCGACCAGGGGAAACACAAATTATGCAGTCAAGTTTCCCACATTTGGGGAAATCGCAGGGGCAGCACACCCAGAGTGCAATGGGTGAGCCTTGCCCTGGGAGAAGCACCTTCATGATCATAGTATCTCACCTGGCAGGTAAGTAGGAGTTGGGCTTGAGCTGGGGAGGGTCGCTGCTCGGGCACCCCCCTGTCAAGTGAAGGAGATCCAACTGAGGCAGCACAAGGGAACTCTCGAAAGAAGAACAAGGCTAGAGGAAGATCTGAGACAAAGAAATCTGACTTTTACCAGAGCTGACCAGAGGAAAACACAAACACAGTCCCCCACTACCACAAATAATGCAGTCGAGTTACCCACATTTGGGGAAATCACAGGGGTCAGCATACCCAGAATGCAATGAATGAACCTCACCCTGGGAGAATAATCTTCATGACCATGGTATCTCCTATGCAAAATAAGTATGATTTGGAATAGGGCTGGGGAGGGCCGCTGCTCAGGCACATCTCTGTCAAGTAAAGGAGATTCAACTGAGGCAGCACAAGGGAACTCTCATCTGGGGACAACAACTGCAGGGAGAACACATATTTTCAGATGAACATGGGAGGGCAGAAGGCTGCCTAATACTGAAGCACCCCCAAACAACAAACCAAATGCAACAACTAGTGCAAGCATTCCTGGGGAAGGCCTGCCGCAGATGGATTTTTATATGGTGATGTCATCCAAGCAGTGGGTCAAAGTTGGCTTCAACCCTCGTCTGCATATGAAAAGAGAAAAGGGGCATGCAGGGCATGGCGGCCTTTTGCGGCGCTTGGATGACCCTTAGTTTGCATTAAACACCCCCACCCTCCTTCGGTGTGGGTCTCATGTTGGCCATGCCCCAGCCCCTGAAGCATTCAAGCTGATTTCTTGCGGCAGCTTGGCACTGTAACAGCTCCAGAGCTGCTCTGTAAGGCAAGTAAAAGGTTGTGGGCCCTGCAGCACTACCTGTAGTTTGCATTGTGCATTGGAAGGCACAAAGTAAGCAGACAGGAGGAGAAGTCAGGATAGTGCACAAGGGTATAAAAGGGAGGGGCTCAAGAAAAAAGAAGTGGAAACAGACAGCAAACTAGGCTGGAGAGAGACCTGAGACAAAGAGATCTGAATTACACGAGAGCCGACCAGGGGAAACACAAATTCTGCAGTCAAGTTTCCCACATTTGGGGAAATCGCAGGGGCAGCACACCCAGAGTGCAATGGGTGAGCCTTGCCCTGGGAGAAGCACCTTCATGATCATAGTATCTCACCTGGCAGGTAAGTAGGAGTTGGGCTAGAGCTTGGGAGGGTCGCTGCTCGGGCACCCCCCTGTCAAGTGAAGGAGATCCAACTGAGGCAGCACAAGGGAACTCTCGAAAGAAGAACAAGGCTAGAGGAAGATCTGAGACAAAAAAATGTGACTTTTACCAGAGCTGACCAGAGGAAAACACAAACACAGTCCCCCACTACAACAAATAATGCAGTCAAGTTTCCCACATTTGGGGAAATCACAGGGGTCAGCATACCCAGAATGCAATGAATGAACCTCAGCCTTGGAGAACAATCTTCATGACCATGGTATCGCCTATGCAAAATAAGTATGATTTGGGATAGGGCTGGGGAGGGCCGCTGCTCAGGCACATCTCTGTCAAGTAAAGGAGATTCAACTGAGGCAGCACAAGGGAACTCTCATCTGGGGACAACAACTGCAGGGAGAACACATATTTTCAGATGAACATGGGAGGGCAGAAGGCTGCCTAATACTGAAGCACCCCCAAACAACAAACCAAATGCAACAACTAGTGCAAGCATTCCTGGGGGAAGGCCTGCAGCAGATGGATTTGCATATGGTGATGTCATCCAAGCAGTGGGTCAAAGTTGGCTTCAACCCTCGTCTGCATATGAAAAGAGAAAAGGGGCGTGCAGGGCATGGCGGCCTTTTGCGGTGCTTGGATGACCCCTAGTTCGCATTAAACACCTCCACCCTCCTTCGGTGTGGGGCTCATGTTGGCTATGCCCCAGCCCCTGAAGCATACAAGCTGATTTCTTGCAGCAGCTGGGCACTGTAACAGCTCTAGAGCTGCTCTGTACGGCAAGTAAAAGGGTGTGGGCCCTGCAGCACTACCTGTAGTTTGCATTGTGCTTTGGAAGGCACAAAGTAAGCAGACGGGAGAAGTAAGGATAGTGCGCAAGGGCATAGAAGGGAGCGGCTCAAGAAAAGAGAAGTGGAAACAGACAGCAAACTAGGCTGGAGAGAGACCTGAGACAAAGAGATCTGATTTATACGAGAGCCGACCAGGGGAAACACAAATTATGCAGTCAAGTTTCCCACATTTGGGGAAATCGCAGGAGCAGCACACCCAGAGTGCAATGGGTGAGCCTTGCCCTGGGAGAAGCACCTTCATGATCATAGTATCTCACCTGGCAGGTAAGTAGGAGTTGGGCTAGAGCTGGGGAGGGTCGCTGCTCGGGTACCCCCCTGTCAAGTGAAGGAGATCCAACTGAGGCAGCACAAGGGAATTCTCGAAAGAAGAACAAGGCTAGAGGAAGATCTGAGACAAAGAAATCTGACTTTTACCAGAGCTGACCAGAGGAAAGCACAAACACAGTCCCCCACTACCACAAATAATGCAGTCGAGTTTCCCACATTTGGGGAAATCACAGGGGTCAGCATACCCAGAATGCAATGAATGAACCTCACCCTGGGAGAACAATCTTCATGACCATGGTATCTCCTATGCAAAATAAGTATGATTTGGGATAGGGCTGGGGAGGGCCGCTGCTCAGGCACATCTCTGTCAAGTAAAGGAGAGATGGTCTGCCAGATTACATAATGCATACCAGAGCCATAACTAGACTTTTTGGTGCCCTGTGACAGATAATTATATGCCCCCCCCCTCCCCATTTTTGCAATATGGACAAAAGGTGCATGCCTTCTGGGGAAGGGGCATAACAAGATTGGTCTCAGAGAAAGCACATGAGATATGAAGATATATCTAGTATACTTGGCACTCAATGGTTTGTGGTATTGCCGGGGTGCACTCCTTAAATGCATATACAGTCACACATGGCATGTTTGTGCAAAGGGCATATCAGCAGTCAGCACTAACTGGTGACATGCCATTTGTACAAGTAAGCCATGTGTGACTAATATATAAACATGCTTTATTAAATAACACCTCAAACTATCATACCCAGGATTCAAACCTATAACCTGTTGAATTCTAATCAAACACCCTACCCATTGAGCTACTTGATCCTGCATCTATTCTAACCTCCAAAAACAGATTCAGTTGCATTTTCCAGCGTGTTTTGTTTGCGCCTTTGCAAATGTCTTACATCGACAAACTTATTTAGTACTATTTTGCAAATAGGGTTAGATTGTCGCAACATTGTGTTCCCTAATTGCTTGATTTTTTAAATGCAACAATTGATAAAGACACCTGATAATTGCTCTGTGGAGTCTTATTTTGTGTTTTGTGTTTAGTCTTTAGATCTGAATTTGAATGTACTTGTGAACTAACTTAATTTCCTACTTCTAAATTCATTCCTAAATTCACTACTTACATGAATCCTGTAGTTGGGCATTTTGGGACTTCGATTGTGGGCATTGTTTTGTGTCCAGACCAGCAGCAGGTGGTGTGCATTTGCTGGAAAGGCATCGAAGACCTCCGATATGCTGCATCTCCTGATGTGTGTCTCCCTCAAGTGACAGTCAGCAAATGCCTGCTAGACATGCATCATAGAACAGGCATGCTAAAACATGGGTCTTCAACCTGCGACCCTCCAGCTGCTGTGGAACTACACATCCCAGCATGCCCTGCCTCAGTTTTAGCATACCTTAATAGCAAAACTGTGGCAGGGCATGCTGGGATGTGTAGTTTCACAGCAGCTGGAGGGCCACAGGATGAAGACCCATGTGCTAGAGCCAAGCCAGCTAGAGCTGGGTGGTTGGGTGGGTGGTGTGTCGGAGGTGGAGCACATGCAAATGATTGTGTATCATCCAGCTAGTGAGAGAGAAAACTCATGCAGGAGTGTGCCTGCTTGTCAGTGGGTTATGCACCTTGCCAGACGTTAAATCTACATAGAGCAGCTGGAGGGGACAAGAGCAGGTTTGCAAAATATAGATAGAAGAGCATATATGCTGGCGCATTCTCCATGATTGTGTCAGCTTATGTTTTGGTGCACTGCACTTTCCTCCACTAAGTTTTAGCCATTTTTGTTAAGCTCAAGTGTAGTTGCTTCTCGGCCTTTTGGCTGTGATCTTGTATCGTGGTTGAAGGGTCTGCTGGAGGGAGGGATTGTTTTCTTCATTGGCGAAAGACCAAAGATATTCCAGGATGGAAGGCTTGGGAACACTATCTGTTTTTCAGTTGTGGAAGAGCACAGAGGTCGGATTGGACTACATTCTATAGTAAAGGATATCTTTCTATTTATTGACCCTCCCCTTATATGTGTCTGTGTTACAATAAAGCTTCGGTTTTGTGAATCCCTCACCCTCTTACACTCCACACCCATAGCCTTATTAACTGTTGTATTATTGTATAGTTTAAATGTATAGTGCAGTTCATGATTTATAGTGTAGGCTGGCCTGTGCTGTAGTTCTTGAACTGTACTATACCGTCAGCATTTGTATTGTGTTTTGGCTGTGCTGCAACACTGTATTTATGTGTGTAATGTTTATGTATGTTTTTTTTTATGTCAATAAAGACTGCTTTTTCAAGCCAATATCTGAAAACAATCAATGTTTATCTTTGATGGCAATAAAAGTGGTATGATATTTGATGCTTTTGAAATCCAATATCTGATATGTCCCCTATCTGGGAACCAGGGCCCTCATTCCGAGTTGTTCGCTCGGAGATTTTCATCGCATCGCAGTGAGAATTCTCTTAGTGCGCATGCGCAATGTTCGCACTGCGACTGCGCCAAGTAACTTTACTATGAAGAAAGTAAGTTTACTCACGGCATTTTCATCGCTCCGACGTTCGCATTGTGATTGACAGGAAATGGGTGTTACTGGGCGGATGCACGGCGTTTTAGGGGCGTGTGGCTGGAAACGCTACAGTTTCCGGAAAAAACGCAGGAGTGGCCGGAGAAACGGTGGGAGTGCCTGGGCGAACGCTGGGTGTGTTTATGACGTCAGCCAGGAACGAAAAGCACTGAACTGATCGCACAGGCAGAGTAAGTCTGAAGCTACTCAGAAACTGCTAACTCGTTTGTAATCGCAATATTGCGCGTACGTCGGTCGCAATTTTAAGAAGCTAAGATTCACTCCCAGTAGGCGGCGGCTTAGCGTGTGTAACTCTGCTACATTCGCCTTGCGAGCGAACAACTCGGAATGAGGGCCCATATATTAAATGGCTTTTCAGAAAAGGGAGATGGGAGAAGAGCTTTCAGTACTTGTAGGACCGATGCACATAAAGAAGCAAAAAAACATACATAAACATTACACACATAAGTACCGCGTTGCGGCACAGCCAAAACACAATACAAATGCTGACGGTATAGTACAGTTCAAGAACTACAGCACAGGCCAGCCTACACTATAAATCATGAACTGCACTATACATTTAAACTGTACAATAATACAACAGTTAATAAGGCTATGGGTGTGGAGTGTAAGAGGGTGAGGGAATCACAAGCCCGAAGCTTTATTGAAAGACTGACACATATAAGGGGAGGATTAATAAATAGAAAGACATCCTTTACTATAGAATGTAGTCCAATCCGGTCTTTCAACTCTTCCACAATTGAAAAACGGATAGTGTTCCCAAGCCTTCCATCCTGGAATATCTTTGGTCTTTCGCCAATGAAGAAAGCAATCCCTCCCTCCAGCAGACCCTTCAACCACAATACAAGATCACAGCCAAAAGGCCGAGAAGCAACTACACTTGAGCTTAACAAAAATGGCTAAAACTTAGTGGAGGAAAGTGCAGTGCACCAAAACATAAGCTGACACAATCATGGAGAATGCGCCAGCATATATGCTCTTCTATCTATATTTTGCAAACCTGCTCTTGTCCCCTCCAGCTGCTCTATGTAGATTTAACGTCTGGCAAGGTGCATAACCCACTGACAAGCAGGCACACTCCTGCATGAGTTTTCTCTCTCACTAGCTGGATGATACACAATCATTTGCATGTGCTCCACCTCTGACACACCACCCACCCAACCACCCAGTCACCAGAGCCACCCACAAACCAACTGGCTCCGTGATTTAATTTGCACAGTGTAGTCATCCAGGCAGCATGTCCTTCTCAATGGAAGGATCTCTGGTTCCATGGAATCTTCCGCATTGGAATGCTGCGGAACAAAAAGGATTTAAATATTCAGCTTGCTAGCATTCAATGTACCTGTGGCTTGGCTCTAGCACATGGGTCTTCATCCTGTGGCCCTCCAGCTGCTGTGAAACTACACATCCCAGCATGCCCAGCCACAGTTTTGCTATTAAGGTATGCTAAAACTGAGGCAGGGCATGCTGGGATGTGTAGTTCCACAGCAGCTGGAGGGTCGCAGGTTGAAGACCCATGTTTTAGCATGCCTGTTCTATGATGCATGTTCCGTGATGTCACAATCAGCTTGGAATGGGGTGTCTAGCAGGCATTTGCTGACAGCCACTTGAGGGAGACACACATCAGGAGATGCAGCATATCGGAGGTCTTCGATGCCTTTCCAGCAAATGCACACCACCTGCTGCTGGTCTGGACACAAAACAATGCCCACAATCGAAGTCCCAAAATGCCCAACTACAGGATTCATGTAAGTAGTGAATTTAGGAATGAATTTAGAAGTAGGAAATTAAGTTAGTTCACAAGTACATTCAAATTCAGATCTAAAGTCTAGGTAGGCCTCACGTCCTGGCAGCCGCCAGCATTTAAAAATGCCTTGATTAGAGGTACGGAATTAAATGTAGATAAGAAGTAGACACAAAATAAGACTCCGCAGAGCAGTTATCAGGTGTTTTTATCAATTGTTGCATTTAAAAAATCAAGCAATTAGGGAACACAATGTTGCAACAATGTAACCCTATTTGCAAAATAGTACTAAATAAGTTTGTCGATGTAAGACATTTGCAAAGGCGCATCCAAAACACGCTGGAAAATGCAACTGAATCTGTTTTTGGAGGCTAGAATAGGAAATGTGCATCGGTCCTACAAGTACTGAAAGCTCTTCTCCCATCTCCCTTTTCTGAAAAGCCATTTAATATATGGTTCCCAGATAGGGGACATATCAGATATTGCCTTTCAAAAGCAGCAAATATCATACCACTTCTATTGCCATCAAAGATAAACATTGATTGTTTTCAGATATTGGATTGAAAAAGCAGTCTTTATTGACATAAAGAAGCAAAAAAAACATACATAAACATTACACACATAAGTACTGTGTTGCAGCACAGCCAAAACACAATACAAATGCTGTCGGTATAGTACAGTTCAAGAACTACAGCACAGGCCAGCCTACACTATAAATCATGAACTGCACTATACATTTAAACAATACAATAGTTAATAAGGCTATGGGTGTGGAGTGTAAGAGGGTGACGGAATCACAAGCCCAAAGCTTTATTGAAAGACAGACACATATAAAGGGAGGATTAATAAATACAAAAATACCCTTTACTATAGAATGTAGTCCAATCCGGTCTTTCAACTCTTCCACAACTGAAAAACAGATAGTGTTCCCAAGCCTTCCATCCTGGAATATCTTCAGTCTCTCGCCAATGAAGAAAACAATCCCTCCAGCAGACTCTTCAACCACGATACAATATCACAGCCAAAAGAGCGAGAAGCAACTACACTTGCGTTTAAACAAAATGGCTAAAACTTAGTGGAGGAAAGTGCAGTGCACCAAAACATAAGCTGACACAATCATGGAGAATGCGCCAGCATATATGCTCTTCTGTCTATATTTTCCAAACCTGCTCTTGTCCCCTCCAGTTGCTCCATGTAGATTTGACGTCTGGCAAGGTGCATAACTCACTGACAAGCAGGCACACTCCTGCATTAGTTTTCTCTCTCACTAGCTGGATGATACACATTCATTTGCATGTGCTCCACCTCCGACATACCGCCCACCCAACCACCCAGTCACCAGAGCCACCCACAAGCCAACTAGCTCCGTGATTTAATTTGCACAGTGCAGTCATCCAGGCAGCATGTCCTTCTCAATGGAATAATCTCTGGTTCCATGGAATCTTCCGCATTGGAATGCTGCGGAACAAAAAGGATTTAAACATTCAGCTTGCTAGCATTCAATGTACCTGCGGTTTGGTTCTAGCACATGGGTCTTCATCCTGTGGCCCTCCAGCTGCTGTGAAACTACACATCCCAGCATGCCCTGCCACAGTTTTGCTATTAAGGTATGCTAAAACTGAGGCAGGGCATGCTGGGATATGTAGTTCCACAGCAGCTGGAGGGTCGCAGGTTGAAGACCCATGTTCTAGCATGCCTGTTCTATGATGCATGTTCCGTGATGTCACAATCAGCTTGGAATGGGGTGTCTAGCATGCATTTGCTGACAGCCACTTGAGGCAGACACACATCAGGAGATGCAGCATATCGGAAGTCTTCGATGCCTTTCCAGCAAATGCACACCACCAGCTGCTGGTCTGGACACAAAACAATGCCCACAATTGAAGGCTCAAAATGCCCAACTACAGGATTAATGTAAGTAGTGAATTTAGGAATGAATTTAGAAGTAGGAAATTAAGTTAGTTCACAAGTACATTCAAATTCAGATCTAAAGACTAGGTAGGCCTCACGTCCTGGCAGCGCCCAGCATTTAAAAATGCCTTGATTAGAGGTAGGGAATTAAATGTAGATAAGAAGTAGACACAAAATAAGACTCCACAGAGCAATTATCAGGTGTCTTTATCAATTTTTGCATTTAAAAATTCAAGCAATTAGGGAACACAATGTTGCGACAATGTAACCCTATTTGCAAAATAGTACTAAATAAGTTTGTCGATGTAAGACATTTGCAAAGGCGCAAACAATACACGCTGGAAAATGCAACTGAATCTGTTTTTGGAGGTTAGAATAAATGCAGGATCAAGTAGCTCAATGGGCAGGGTGTTTGATTAGAATTCAACAGGTTATAGGTTTGAATCCTGGGTATGGTAGTTTGAGATGTATGTTTGTATATATTAGTCACACATGGCTTACTTGTACAAATGGCATGTCACCAGTTAGTGCTGACTGCTGATATGCCATTTACACAAACATGCCATGTGTGACTGTATATGCATTTAAGGAGGGCACCCCGGCAATACCACAAACCATTGAGTGTCAAGTATACTAGATATATCTTCATATCTCATGTGCTTTCTCTGAGACCAATCTTGTTATGCCCCTTCCCCACAAGGCATGCACCTTTTGTCCATATTGAAAAAATGGGGAGGGAGGGAGGGAGGGGGGGGGGGGCATATAATTCTCTGTCACAGGGAACCAAAAAGTCTAGTTATGGCTCTGGTATGCATTATGTAATCTGGCAGACCATCTCTCCAACACTGGCTGGTTGGAATAGAAATCCGGTTATCTATGTGAGCAAATGACCATCAACGATTTACTCTCAAACACTAAAAAATGGACAAAAATGGTCCCCTAAACAAATTGGTTAAATTTTGGGTTTAACCAATTTGTGTAATGACCATTTTTGACCACTTTTCTAGTGTTTGGGAGCAAATGGCTAATTGACATTTGCTCCAATACATTACCAGATTTTCATTCCATCCATCCAGACTGGATAGATAGCCTGACAGATAATTGTGTAGTGTACGCCCAGGATAACTGTCAGTCATGCTTTATTTTATGACGGCACATAAATGGGTGGGCAGATCCAGGGCAAGCACTGCCCACTCATGCATAGTTGTCAACTGATGTGAAGTTCCAGGGGGCAATCTCAGTTATAAAGAGAAGTATCTGGAAATTGTCCCTAGTTAAAAAAAAAAATTTGATCACCTCCATTTATTTAGTATGATATCCCAGGTGATAGGATGCCAGCAGTCAGAACAACATACTTTATTAAATAACACATCTCAAACTACCATACCCAGGATTCAAACCTATAACCTGTTGAATTCTAATCAAACACCCTACCTATTGAGCTATTTGATCCTGCATAAAAATTGTGAACATTATATGAAGCTATTGGTACTTTGCAAAAAAAAAAGAATCAGCATTACAACGCAGCAGATCCATGCAGTTTGCAGCCACACACTACATGTATCTGCTCAGCCACAATGCTGATTATTTCTTCACAAAGTGCAAGGTGAGCTCCAAACAGAATTCTCTAGCTTAGAATTATACCTTTCTTTGCCAAACCTAGAAGTCGGGCCCCCCACCCTGGGATCCCCCAGAGGGAGGCCTGCACCGTCATGCGGCAGGCTTGTCCGTTTTGGAAGCAGGCTGATGGGCAGCCCAGGATTGCTTCAGTCTGGGCTTGGCAGGTCTGGAAACATGAGCTTGCTTTGGGTATGCCTGACCTTGGGTACGCTTTACCTGGAAGATGAAAGGGCCAAGAAAAGTACTTTTAGCCTTCTGCGTGGTAGGAGTCATACTAGGTAGGCAAGCTGTTTTAGCAGTAGCCAGATCAGCTACAATCTTATTGAGGTCTTCTCCAAAAGGAGATTCAACTGAGGCAGCACAAGGGAACTCTCATCTGGGGACAACAACTGCAGGGAGAACACATATTTTCAGATGAACATGGTAGGGCAGAAGGCTGCCTAATACTGAAGCACCCCCAAACAACAAATCAAATGCAACTTACTTGACAGAGATGTGCCTGAGCAACGGCCCTCCCCAGCCCTATCCCAAATCATACTTATTTTGCATAGGAGATACCATGGTCATGAAGATTGTTCTCCCAGGGTTAGGTTCATTCATTGCATTCTGGGTATGCTGACCCCTGTAATTTCCCCAAATGTGGGAAACTCGACTGCATTATTTGTGGTAGTGGGGGACTGTGTTTGTGCTTTCCTCTGGTCAGCTCTGGTAAAAGTCATATTTCTTTGTCTCAGATCTTCCTCTAGCCTTGTTCTTCTTTCGAGAGTTCCCTTGTGCTGCCTCAGTTGGATCTCCTTCACTTGACAGGGGGGTGCCCGAGCAGCGACCCTCCCAAGCTCTAGCCCAACTCCTACTTACCAGCCAGGTGAGATACTATGATCATGAAGTTGCTTCTCCCAGGGCAAGGCTCACCCATTGCACTCTGGGTGTGCTGCCCCTGCGATTTCCCCAAATGTGGGAAACTTGACTGCATAATTTGAGTGTTCCCTGGTCGGCTCTCATTTAATTCAGATCTCTTTGTCTCAGGTCTCTCTCCAGCCTAGTTTGCTGTCTGTTTCCACTTCTCTTTTCTTGAGCCGCTCCCTTCTATGCCCTTGCGCACTATCCTTACTTCTCCCGTCTGCTTACTTTGTGCCTTCCAATGCACAATGCAAACTACAGGTAGTGCTGCAGGGCCCACACCCTTTTACTTGCCGTACAGAGCAGCTCTGGAGCTGTTACAGAGCCCAGCTACTGCAAGAAATCAGCTTGAATGCTTCAGGGGCTGAGGCATAGCCAACATGAGCCCCACACCGAAGGAGGGTGGAGGTGTTTAATGCGAACTAGGGGTCATCCAAGCGCCGCAAATGGCCGCCATGCCCTGCACGCCCCTTTTCTCTTTTCACATGCAGACGAGGGTTGAAGCCAACTTTGACCCACTGCTTGGATGACATCACCATATGCAAATCCATCTGCTGCAGGCCTTCCCCCAGGAATGCTTGCACTAGTTGTTGCATTTGGTTTGTTGTTTGGGGGTGCTTCAGTATTAGGCAGCCTTCTGCCCTCCCATGTTCATCTGAAAATATGTGTTCTCCCTGCAGTTGTTGTCCCCAGATGAGAGTTCCCTTGTGCTGCCTCAGTTGAATCTCCTTTACTTGACAGAGATGTGCCTGAGCAGCGGCCCTCCCCAGCCCTATCCAAAATCATACTTATTTTGCATAGGCGATACCATGGTCATGAAGATTGTTTTCCCAGGGTGAGGTTCATTCATTGCATTCTGGGTATGCTGACCCCTGTGATTTCCCCAAATGTGGGAAACTCGACTGCATTATTTGTGGTAGTGGGGGACTGTGTTTGTGCTTTCCTCTGGTCAGCTCTGGTAAAAGTCAGATTTCTTTGTCTCAGATCTTCCTCTAGCCTTGTTCTTCTTTCGAGAGTTCCCTTGTGCTGCCTCAGTTGGATCTCCTTCACTTGACAGGGGGGTACCCGAGCAGCGACCCTCCCCAGCTCTAGCCCAAATCCTACTTACCTGCCAGGTGAGATACTATGATCATGAAGGTGCTTCTCCCAGGGCAAAGCTCACCCATTGCACTCTGGGTGTGCTGCTCCTGCGATTTCCCCAAATGTGGGAAACTTGACTGCATAATTTGTGTTTCCCCTGGTCGGCTCTCGTATAATTCAGATCTCTTTGTCTCAGGTCTCTCTCCAGCCTAGTTTGCTGTCTGTTTCCACTTCTCTTTTCTTGAGCTGCTCCCTTCTATGCCCTTGCGCACTATCCTGACTTCTCCCGTTTGCTTACTTTGTGCCTTCCAAACTACAGGTAGTGCTGCAGGGCCCACACCCTTTTACTTGCCGTACAGAGCAGCTCTGGAGCTGTTACAGTGCCCAGCTGCTGTAAGAAATCAGCTTGTATGCTTCAGGGGCTGTGGCATAGCCAACATGAGCCCCACACCGAAGGAGGGTGGAGGTGTTTAATGCGAACTAGGGGTCATCCAAGCGCCGCAAAAGGCCGCCATGCCCTGCACGCCCCTTTTCTCTTTTCATATGCAGACGAGGGTTGAAGCCAACTTTGACCCACTGCTTGGATGACATCACCATATGCAAATCCATCTGCTGCAGGCCTTCCCCCAGGAATGCTTGCACTAGTTGTTGCATTTGGTTTGTTGTTTGGGGGTGCTTCAGTATTAGGCAGCCTTCTGCCCTCCCATGTTCATCTGAAAATATGTGTTCTCCCTGCAGTTGTTGTCCCCAGATGAGAGTTCCCTTGTGCTGCCTCAGTTGAATCTCCTTTACTTGACAGAGATGTGCCTGAGCAGCGGCCCTCCCCAGCCCTATCCCAAATCATACTTATTTTGCATAGGAGATACCATGGTCATGAAGATTGTTCTCCCAGGGTGAGGTTCATTCATTGCATTCTGGGTATGCTGACCCCTGTGATTTCCCCAAATGTGGGAAACTCGACTGCATTATTTGTTGTAGTGGGGGACTGTGTTTGTGTTTTCCTCTGGTCAGCTCTGGTAAAAGTCAGATTTCTTTGTCTCAGATCTTCCTCTAGCCTTGTTCTTCTTTCGAGAGTTCCCTTGTGCTGCCTCAGTTGGATCTCCTTCACTTGACAGGGGGGTGCCCGAGCAGCGACCCTCCCCAGCTCTAGCCCAACTCCTACTTACCTGCCAGGTGAGATACTATGATCATGAAGGTGCTTCTCCCAGGGCAAGGCTCACCCATTGCACTCTGGGTGTGCTGCCCCTGCGATTTCCCCAAATGTGGGAAACTTGACTGCATAATTTGAGTGTTCCCTGGTCGGCTATCATGTAATTCAGATCTCTTTGTCTCAGGTCTCTCTCCAGCCTAGTTTGCTGTCTGTTTCCACTTCTCTTTTCTTGAGCCGCTCCCTTCTATGCCCTTGCGCACTATCCTTACTTCTCCCGTCTGCTTACTTTGTGCCTTCCAATGCACAATGCAAACTACAGGTAGTGCTGCAGGGCCCACACCCTTTTACTTGCCGTACAGAGCAGCTCTGGAGCTGTTACAGAGCCCAGCTACTGCAAGAAATCAGCTTGAATGCTTCAGGGGCTGAGGCATAGCCAACATGAGCCCCACACCGAAGGAGGGTGGAGGTGTTTAATGCGAACTAGGGGTCATCCAAGCGCCGCAAAAGGCCGCCATGCCCTGCACGCCCCTTTTCTCTTTTCATATGCAGACGAGGGTTGAAGCCAACTTTGACCCACTGCTTGGATGACATCACCATATGCAAATCCATCTGCTGCAGGCCTTCCCCCAGGAATGCTTGCACTAGTTGTTGCATTTGGTTTGTTGTTTGGGGGTGCTTCAGTATTAGGCAGCCTTCTGCCCTCCCATGTTCATCTGAAAATATGTGTTCTCCCTGCAGTTGTTGTCCCCAGATGAGAGTTCCCTTGTGCTGCCTCAGTTGAATCTCCTTTACTTGACAGAGATGTGCCTGAGCAGCGGCCCTCCCCAGCCCTATCCCAAATCATACTTATTTTGCATAGGCGATACCATGGTCATGAAGATTGTTTTCCCAGGGTGAGGTTCATTCATTGCATTCTGGGTATGCTGACCCCTGTGATTTCCCCAAATGTGGGAAACTCGACTGCATTATTTGTTGTAGTGGGGGACTGTGTTTGTGTTTTCCTCTGGTCAGCTCTGGTAAAAGTCAGATTTCTTTGTCTCAGATCTTCCTCTAGCCTTGTTCTTCTTTCGAGAGTTCCCTTGTGCTGCCTCAGTTGGATCTCCTTCACTTGACAGGGGGGTGCCCGAGCAGCGACCCTCCCCAGCTCTAGCCCAACTCCTACTTACCTGCCAGGTGAGATACTATGATCATGAAGGTGCTTCTCCCAGGGCAAGGCTCACCCATTGCACTCTGGGTGTGCTGCCCCTGCGATTTCCCCAAATGTGGGAAACTTGACTGCAGAATTTGTGTTTCCCCTGGTCGGCTCTCGTATAATTCAGATCTCTTTGTCTCAGGTCTCTCTACAGCCTAGTTTGCTGTCTGTTTCCACTTCTTTTTTCTTGAGCCCCTCCCTTTTATACCCTTGTGCACTATCCTGACTTCTCCTCCTGTCTGCTTACTTTGTGCCTTCCAATGCACAATGCAAACTACAGGTAGTGCTGCAGGGCCCACACCCTTTTACTTGCCTTACAGAGCAGCTCTGGAGCTGTTACAGTGCCAAGCTGCTGCAAGAAATCAGCTTGAATGCTTCAGGGGCTGGGGCATGGCCAACATGAGACCCACACCGAAGGAGGGTGGGGGTGTTTCATGCAAACTAAGGGTCATCCAAGCACCGCAAAAGGCCGCCATGCCCTGCACGCCCCTTTTCTCTTTTCATATGCAGACGAGGGTTGAAGCCAACTTTGACCCACTGCTTGGATGACATCACCATATGCAAATCCATCTGCGGCAGGCCTTCCCCCAGGAATGCTTGCACTAGTTGTTGCATTTGGTTTGTTGTTTGGGGGTGCTTCAGTATTAGGCAGCCTTCTGCCCTCCCATGTTCATCTGAAAATATGTGTTCTCCCTGCAGTTGTTGTCCCCAGATGAGAGTTCCCTTGTGCTGCCTCAGTTGAATCTCCTTAACTTGACAGAGATGTGCCTGAGCAGCGGCCCTCCCCAGCCCTATCCCAAATCATACTTATTTTGCATATGAGATACCATGGTCATGAAGATTATTCTCCCAGGGTGAGGTTCATTCATTGCATTCTGGGTATGCTGACCCCTGTGATTTCCCCAAATGTGGGTAACTCGACTGCATTATTTGTGGTAGTGGGGGACTGTGTTTGTGTTTTCCTCTGGTCAGCTCTGGTAAAAGTCAGATTTCTTTGTTTCAGATCTTCCTCTAGCCTTGTTCTTCTTTCGAGAGTTCCCTTGTGCTGCCTCAGTTGGATCTCCTTCACTTGACAGGGGGGTGCCCGAGCAGCGACCTTCCCCAGCTCAAGCCCAACTCCTACTTACCTGCCAGGTGAGATACTATGATCATGAAGGTGCATCTTCCAGGGCAAGGCTCACCCATTGCACTCTGGGTGTGCTGCCCCTGCGATTTCCCCAAATGTGGGAAACTTGACTGCATAATTTGTGTTTCCCCTGGTCGGCTCTCGTATAATTCAGATCTCTTTGTCTCAGGTCTCTCTCCAGCCTAGTTTGCTGTCTGTTTCCACTTCTTTTTTCTTGAGCCCCTCCCTTTTATACCCTTGTGCACTATCCTGACTTCTCCTCCTGTCTGCTTACTTTGTGCCTTCCAATGCACAATGCAAACTACACACCCTTTTACTTGCCTTACAGAGCAGCTCTGGAGCTGTTACAGTGCCAAGCTGCTGTAAGAAATCAGCTTGAATGCTTCAGGGGCTGGGGCATTGTCAACATGAGCCCCACACCGAAGGAGGGTGGGGGTGTTTAATGCGAACTAAGGGTCATCCAAGCGCCGCAAAAGGCCGCCATGCCCTGCATACCCCTTTTCTCTTTTCATATGCAGATGAGGGATCCAGCCAACTTTGGCCCACTGCTTGGATGACATCACCGTATGCAAATCCGTCTTCTGCAGAACTTCCCCCAGGAATGCTTGTACTAGTTGTTGCATTTGGTTTGTTGTTTGGGGGTGCTTCAGTATTAGGCAGCCTTCTGCCCTCCCATGTTCATCTGAAAATATGTGTTCTCCCTGCAGTTGTTGTCCCCAGATGAGAGTTCCCTTGTGCTGCCTCAGTTGAATCTCCTTTACTTGACAGAGATGTGCCTGAGCAGCGGCCCTCCCCAGCCCTATCCCAAATCATACTTATTTTGCATAGGCGATACCATGGTCATGAAGATTGTTTTCCCAGGGTGAGGTTCATTCATTGCATTCTGGGTATGCTGACCCCTGTGATTTCCCCAAATGTGGGAAACTCGACTGCATTATTTGTGGTAGTGGGGGACTGTGTTTGTGCTTTCCTCTGGTCAGCTCTGGTAAAAGTCAGATTTCTTTGTCTCAGATCTTCCTCTAGCCTTGTTCTTCTTTCGAGAGTTCCCTTGTGCTGCCTCAGTTGGATCTCCTTCACTTGACAGGGGGGTACCCGAGCAGCGACCCTCCCCAGCTCTAGCCCAAATCCTACTTACCTGCCAGGTGAGATACTATGATCATGAAGGTGCTTCTCCCAGGGCAAGGCTCACCCATTGCACTCTGGGTGTGCTGCTCCTGCGATTTCCCCAAATGTGGGAAACTTGACTGCATAATTTGTGTTTCCCCTGGTCGGCTCTCGTATAATTCAGATCTCTTTGTCTCAGGTCTCTCTCCAGCCTAGTTTGCTGTCTGTTTCCACTTCTCTTTTCTTGAGCTGCTCCCTTCTATGCCCTTGCGCACTATCCTGACTTCTCCCGTCTGCTTACTTTGTGCCTTCCAAACTACAGGTAGTGCTGCAGGGCCCACACCCTTTTACTTGCCGTACAGAGCAGCTCTGGAGCTGTTACAGTGCCCAGCTGCTGCAAGAAATCAGCTTGTATGCTTCAGGGGCTGTGGCATAGCCAACATGAGCCCCACACCGAAGGAGGGTGGAGGTGTTTAATGCGAACTAGGGGTCATCCAAGCGCCGCAAAAGGCCGCCATGCCCTGCACGCCCCTTTTCTCTTTTCATATGCAGACGAGGGTTGAAGCCAACTTTGACCCACTGCTTGGATGACATCACCATATGCAAATCCATCTGCTGCAGGCCTTCCCCCAGGAATGCTTGCACTAGTTGTTGCATTTGGTTTGTTGTTTGGGGGTGCTTCAGTATTAGGCAGCCTTCTGCCCTCCCATGTTCATCTGAAAATATGTGTTCTCCCTGCAGTTGTTGTCCCCAGATGAGAGTTCCCTTGTGCTGCCTCAGTTGAATCTCCTTTACTTGACAGAGATGTGCCTGAGCAGCGGCCCTCCCCAGCCCTATCCCAAATCATACTTATTTTGCATAGGAGATACCATGGTCATGAAGATTGTTCTCCCAGGGTGAGGTTCATTCATTGCATTCTGGGTATGCTGACCCCTGTGATTTCCCCAAATGTGGGAAACTCGACTGCATTATTTGTTGTAGTGGGGGACTGTGTTTGTGTTTTCCTCTGGTCAGCTCTGGTAAAAGTCAGATTTCTTTGTCTCAGATCTTCCTCTAGCCTTGTTCTTCTTTCGAGAGTTCCCTTGTGCTGCCTCAGTTGGATCTCCTTCACTTGACAGGGGGGTGCCCGAGCAGCGACCCTCCCCAGCTCTAGCCCAACTCCTACTTACCTGCCAGGTGAGATACTATGATCATGAAGGTGCTTCTCCCAGGGCAAGGCTCACCCATTGCACTCTGGGTGTGCTGCCCCTGCGATTTCCCCAAATGTGGGAAACTTGACTGCAGAATTTGTGTTTCCCCTGGTCGGCTCTCGTATAATTCAGATCTCTTTGTCTCAGGTCTCTCTACAGCCTAGGTTGCTGTCTGTTTCCACTTCTTTTTTCTTGAGCCCCTCCCTTTTATACCCTTGTGCACTATCCTGACTTCTCCTCCTGTCTGCTTACTTTGTGCCTTCCAATGCACAATGCAAACTACAGGTAGTGCTGCAGGGCCCACACCCTTTTACTTGCCTTACAGAGCAGCTCTGGAGCTGTTACAGTGCCAAGCTGCTGCAAGAAATCAGCTTGAATGCTTCAGGGGCTGGGGCATGGCCAACATGAGACCCACACCGAAGGAGGGTGGGGGTGTTTCATGCAAACTAAGGGTCATCCAAGCACCGCAAAAGGCCGCCATGCCCTGCACGCCCCTTTTCTCTTTTCATATGCAGACGAGGGTTGAAGCCAACTTTGACCCACTGCTTGGATGACATCACCATATGCAAATCCATCTGCGGCAGGCCTTCCCCCAGGAATGCTTGCACTAGTTGTTGCATTTGGTTTGTTGTTTGGGGGTGCTTCAGTATTAGGCAGCCTTCTGCCCTCCCATGTTCATCTGAAAATATGTGTTCTCCCTGCAGTTGTTGTCCCCAGATGAGAGTTCCCTTGTGCTGCCTCAGTTGAATCTCCTTTACTTGACAGAGATGTGCCTGAGCAGCGGCCCTCCCCAGCCCTATCCCAAATCATACTTATTTTGCATATGAGATACCATGGTCATGAAGATTATTCTCCCAGGGTGAGGTTCATTCATTGCATTCTGGGTATGCTGACCCCTGTGATTTCCCCAAATGTGGGTAACTCGACTGCATTATTTGTGGTAGTGGGGGACTGTGTTTGTGTTTTCCTCTGGTCAGCTCTGGTAAAAGTCAGATTTCTTTGTTTCAGATCTTCCTCTAGCCTTGTTCTTCTTTCGAGAGTTCCCTTGTGCTGCCTCAGTTGGATCTCCTTCACTTGACAGGGGGGTGCCCGAGCAGCGACCTTCCCCAGCTCAAGCCCAACTCCTACTTACCTGCCAGGTGAGATACTATGATCATGAAGGTGCATCTTCCAGGGCAAGGCTCACCCATTGCACTCTGGGTGTGCTGCCCCTGCGATTTCCCCAAATGTGGGAAACTTGACTGCATAATTTGTGTTTCCCCTGGTCGGCTCTCGTATAATTCAGATCTCTTTGTCTCAGGTCTCTCTCCAGCCTAGTTTGCTGTCTGTTTCCACTTCTTTTTTCTTGAGCCCCTCCCTTTTATACCCTTGTGCACTATCCTGACTTCTCCTCCTGTCTGCTTACTTTGTGCCTTCCAATGCACAATGCAAACTACACACCCTTTTACTTGCCTTACAGAGCAGCTCTGGAGCTGTTACAGTGCCAAGCTGCTGTAAGAAATCAGCTTGAATGCTTCAGGGGCTGGGGCATTGTCAACATGAGCCCCACACCGAAGGAGGGTGGGGGTGTTTAATGCGAACTAAGGGTCATCCAAGCGCCGCAAAAGGCCGCCATGCCCTGCATACCCCTTTTCTCTTTTCATATGCAGATGAGGGATCCAGCCAACTTTGGCCCACTGCTTGGATGACATCACCGTATGCAAATCCGTCTTCTGCAGAACTTCCCCCAGGAATGCTTGTACTAGTTGTTGCATTTGGTTTGTTGTTTGGGGGTGCTTCAGTATTAGGCAGCCTTCTGCCCTCCCATGTTCATCTGAAAATATGTGTTCTCCCTGCAGTTGTTGTCCCCAGATGAGAGTTCCCTTGTGCTGCCTCAGTTGAATCTCCTTTACTTGACAGAGATGTGCCTGAGCAGCGGCCCTCCCCAGCCCTATCCCAAATCATACTTATTTTGCATAGGCGATACCATGGTCATGAAGATTGTTCTCCCAGGGTGAGGTTCATTCATTGCATTCTGGGTATGCTGACCCCTGTGATTTCCCCAAATGTGGGAAACTCGACTGCATTATTTGTGGTAGTGGGGGACTGTGTTTGTGCTTTCCTCTGGTCAGCTCTGGTAAAAGTCAGATTTCTTTGTCTCAGATCTTCCTCTAGCCTTGTTCTTCTTTCGAGAGTTCCCTTGTGCTGCCTCAGTTGGATCTCCTTCATTTGACAGGGGGTGCCCGAGCAGCAATCCTCCACAGCTCTGGCCCAACTCCTACTTACCTGCCAGGTGAGATACTATGATCTTCACTGTTAGGGCAATCAGGATGTGGAATTCCCTGCCAGGGAAGGTGGTAATGGCGGACTCTGTAATTGGATTTAAAAAAGGAATGGATACATTTCTGAATGAAAAAGCTATCCAAGGTTATAATACTTAAAATATCAACATGGTTAATCCGGGGGTAACATGAGTTGTAGTAGCTAACTAGTCATAAAACATTATTCAGCAAGTATGTAGAATCATCACAACTTAAAACAGGTTGAACACGATGGGCAATTTGCCTCTATTCAACCTCAAAAACTATGTTACTATATGTTACTATATTACTATGTTACTGTAGTATACAGAACACCACAATGCAATGAGCAGTGATAGTGAGCACTGATGAGGATACTAGAACTGACACTGAGCAGCAAGATGCAGCACTGGACTATTAGTAATGTACTGTAGTATGCTGAGCACAACAATGCAGCACAAGACAATGAGCAGTGATACTGAGCACTGATGAGGATACTACTGAGAACTGACACTGAGCAGGAGAGACACACTACTAGTATTACTGAGCAGCAATAAGTATCCACTGATATTGAGATTTCCACTGAGAGAACATAGCCACGTCCTCTCCGCTCTCTCTTCAATGCACGAGTAAAAATGGCGGCAACGCGCAGCTCTTTATATGGAATCCGAATCTCGCGAGAATCCGACAGCGGGATGATGACATTTTCCCTTGTTCAGGTTTTCCGAGTCAGGCGGGAACAACCGAGCCTGCCTCGGAGGAGGAGTTCGTGGGGTTCGTGGGGAATTCGGTTCTCGGAGAACCGAACCCGCTCCTCTCTACCTTATACCCATCAATTTTTTTTATTTTCAATCTAAGCCCCTGCAGTTTTCTGTAAGCATCTGCTTTGCTATGATGATCAACAAGTCACAAGGGCAAACACTCAGGGCTTGAGGTGTAGATCTTTGGACCAGCTGCTACAAGCATGGCAGAGGTGTCACTATCACTGGTGACACCCAGAGAGGTGGCGAGGGAGATTGTAATGCAGTGCGCGCAGATAAGCAGCGCAATGGTAAAAAGGAGGCATGGTTTCATAGGTAGGGGCGTGGCCTGGTGGCCTGAATCTACATTTTGTTGCTCCGGGTGTCCCGGGGGTTGGGGGCTGCACCGGGGACTAGTGTGTGAGTGGTGCTGGCTCCTGCACAGTGACATGGCATGGCCACTAGAGATGTGCACCGGAAATTTTTCGGGTTTTGTGTTTTGGTTTTGGGTTCGGTTCCGCGGCCGTGTTTTGGGTTCGAACGCGTTTTGGCTAAACCTCACCGAATTTTTTTTGTCGGATTCGGGTGTGTTTTGGATTCGGGTGTTTTTTTCAAAAAACCCTAAAAAACAGCTTAAATCATAGAATTTGGGAGTCATTTTGATCCCAAAGTATTATTAACCTCAATAACCATAATTTCCACTAATTTTCAGTCTATTCTTAACACCTCACACCTCACAATATTATTTTTAGTCCTAAAATTTGCACCGAGGTCGCTGGATGACTAAGCTCAGTGACCCAAGTGGCCGACACAAACACCTGGCCCATCTAGGAGTGGCACTGCAGTGTCACGCATGATGGCCCTTCCAAAAAACACTCCCCAAACAGCACATGACGCAAAGAAAAAAAGAGGCGCAATGAGGTAGCTGTGTGACTAAGCTCAGCGACCCAAGTGGCCGACACAAACACCTGGCCCATCTAGGAGTGGCACTGCAGTGTCACGCAGGATGGCCCTTCCAAAAAACACTCCCCAAACAGCACATGACGCAAAGAAAAAAAGAGGCGCAATGAGGTAGCTGTGTGACTAAGCTCAGCGACCCAAGTGGCCGACACAAACACCTGGCCCATCTAGGAGTGGCACTGCAGTGTCACGCAGGATGGCCCTTCCAAAAACACTCCCCAAACAGCACATGACGCAAAGAAAAAAAGAGGCGCAATGAGGTAGCTGTGTGACTAAGCTCAGCGACCCAAGTGGCCGACACAAACACCTGGCCCATCTAGGAGTGGCACTGCAGTGTCACGCAGGATGGCCCTTCCAAAAAACACTCCCCAAACAGCACATGACGCAAAGAAAAAAAGTGGCGCAATGAGGTAGCTGTGTGACTAAGCTCAGCGACCCAAGTGGACGACACAAACACCTGGCCCATCTAGGAGTGTCACTGCAGTGTCACGCAGGATGGCCCTTCCAAAAAACACTCCCCAAACAGCACATGACGCAAAGAAAAAAAGAGGCGCAATGAGGTAGCTGTGTGACTAAGCTCAGCGACCCAAGTGGCCGACACAAACACCTGGCCCATCTAGGAGTGGCACTGCAGTGTCACGCAGGATGGCCCTTCCAAAAAACACTCCCCAAACAGCACATGACGCAAAGAAAAATAAAAGAAAAAAGAGGTGCAAGGTGGAATTGCCTTGGGCCCTCCCACCCACCCTTATGTTGTATAAACAGGACATGCACACTTTAACCAACCCATCATTTCAGTGACAGGGTCTGCCACACGACTGTGACTGAAATGACGGGTTGGTTTGGACCCCCACCAAAAAAGAAGCAATAAATCTCTCCTTGCACAAACTGGCTCTATAGAGGCAAGATGTCCACCTCATCATCATCCTCCGATTCATCACCGTGTACATCCCCCTCCTCACAGATTATCAATTCGTCCCCACTGGAATCCACCATCTCAGCTCCCTGTATACTTTGTGGAGGCAATTGCTGCTGGTCAATGTCTCCATGGAGCAATTGATTATAATTCATTTTAATGAACATCATCTTCTCCACATTTTCTGGAAGTAACCTCGTACGCCGATTGCTGACAAGGTGAGCGGCGGCACTAAACACTCTTTCGGAGTACACACTTGTGGGAGGGCAACTTAGGTAGAATAAAGCCAGTTTGTGCAAGGGCCTCCAAATTGCCTCTTTTTCCTGCCAGTATACGTACGGACTGTCTGACGTGCCTACTTGGATGCGGTCACTCATATAATCCTCCACCATTCTTTCAATGGTGAGAGAATCATATGCAGTGACAGTAGACGACATGTCCGTAATCGTTGGCAGGTCCTTCAGTCCGGACCAGATGTCAGCATCAGCAGTCGCTCCAGACTGCCCTGCATCACCGCCAGCGGGTGCGCTCGGAATTCTGAGCCTTTTCCTCGCACCCCCAATTGCGGGAGACTGTGAAGGAGGAGCTGTTGACCGATCAAGTTCCGCTTGACTTGATAATTTTCTCACCAGCAGGTCTTTGAACCCCTGCAGACTTGTGTCTGCCGGAAAGAGAGATACAACGTAGGTTTTAAATCTAGGATCGAGCACGGTGGCCAAAATGTAGTGCTCTGATTTCAACAGATTGACCACCCGTGAATCCTGGTTAAGCGAATGAAGGGCTCCATCCACAAGTCCCACATGCCTAGCGGAATCGCTCTGTCTTAGCTCCTCCTTCAATGTCTCCAGCTTCTTCTGCAAAAGCCTGATGACGGGAATGACCTGACTCAGGCTGGCAGTGTCTGAACTGACTTCACGTGTGGCAAGTTCAAAAGGTTGCAGAACCTTGCACAACGTTGAAATCATTCTCCACTGCGCTTGAGACAGGTGCATTCCACCTCCTATATCGTGGTCAGATGTATAGGCTTGAATGGCCTTTTGCTGCTCCTCCATCCTCTGAAGCATATAGAGGGTTGAATTCCACCTCGTTTCCACTTCTTGCTTCAGATGATGGCAGGGCAGGTTCAGGCGTTTTTGGTGTTGCTCCAGTCTTCTGTACGTGGTGCCTGTACGCCGAAAGTGTCCCGCAATTCTTGTGGCCACCGACAGCATCTCTTGCACGCCCCTGTCGTTTTTTAAATAATTCTGCACCACCAAATTCAAGGTATGTGCAAAACATGGGACGTGCTGGAATTTGCCCAGATATAATGCACGCACAATATTGCTGGCGTTGTCCGATGCCACAAATCCACAGGAGAGTCCAATTGGGGTAAGCCATTCTGTGATGATCTTCCTCAGTTGCCGTAAGAGGTTTTCATCTGTGTGCGTATTCTGGAAAGCGGTGATACAAAGCGTAGCCTGCCTAGGAAAGAGTTGGCGTTTGCGAGATGCTGCTACTGGTGCCGCCGCTGCTGTTCTTGCGGCGGGAGTCAATACATCTACCCAGTGGGCTGTCACAGTCATATAGTCCTGAGTCTGCCCTGCTCCACTTGTCCACATGTCCGTGGTTAAGTGGACATTGGGTACAACTGCATTTTTTAGGACACTGGTGAGTCTTTTTCTGAGGTCTGTGTACATTTTCGGTATCGCCTGCCTAGAGAAATGGAACCTAGATAGTATTTGGTACCGGGGACACAGTACCTCAATCAAGTCTATAGTTGGCTCTGAAGTAATGATGGATACCGGAACCACGTTTCTCACTGCCCAGGATGCCAAGGCCTCAGTTATCCGCTTTGCAGCAGGATGACTGCTGTGATATTTCATCTTCCTCGCAAAGGACTGTTGGACAGTCAATTGCTTGGTGGAAGTAGTAAAAGTGGTCTTACGACTTCCCCTCTGGGATGACCATCGACTCCCAGCAGCAACAACAGCAGCGCCAGCAGCAGTAGGCGTTACACTCAAGGATGCATCGGAGGAATCCCAGGCAGGAGAGAACTCGTCAGAATTGCCAGTGACATGGCCTGCAGGACTATTGGCATTCCTGGGGAAGGAGGAAATTGACACTGAGGGAGTTGGTGGGGTGGTTTGCGTGAGCTTGGTTACAAGAGGAAGGGATTTACTGGTCAGTGGACTGCTTCCGCTGTCGCCCAAAGTTTTTGAACTTGTCACTGACTTATGATGAATGCGCTGCAGGTGACGTATAAGGGAGGATGTTCCGAGGTGGTTAACGTCCTTACCCCTACTTATTACAGCTTGACAAAGGCAACACACGGCTTGACACCTGTTGTCCGCATTTCTGTTGAAATACTTCCACACCGAAGAGCTGATTTTTTTGGTATTTTCACCAGGCATGTCAATGGCCATATTCCTCCCACGGACAACAGGTGTCTCGCCGGGTGCCTGACTTAAACAAACCACCTCACCATCAGAATCCTCCTTGTCAATTTCCTCCCCAGCGCCAGCAACACCCATATTCTCCTCATCCTGGTGTACTTCAACACTGACATCTTCAATCTGACTATCAGGAACTGGACTGCGGGTGCTCCTTCCAGCACTTGCAGGGGGCGTGCAAATGGTGGAAGGTGCATGCTCTTCACGTCCAGTGTTGGGAAGGTCAGGCATCGCAACCGACACAATTGGACTCTCCTTGTGGATTTGTGATTTTGAAGAACGCACAGTTCTTTGCTGTGCTTTTGCCAGCTTAAGTCTTTTCATTTTTCTAGCGAGAGGCTGAGTGCTTCCATCCTCATGTGAAGCTGAACCACTAGCCATGAAGATAGGCCAGGGCCTCAGCCGTTCCTTGCCACTCCGTGTGGTAAATGGCATATTGGCAAGTTTACGCTTCTCCTCCGACGATTTTTATTTAGATTTTTGAGTCATTTTTTTACTGATCTTTTGTGTTTTGGATTTTACATGCTCTGTACTATGACATTGGGCATCGGCCTTGGCAGACGACGTTGATGGAATTTCATCGTCTCGGCCATGACTAGTGGCAGCAGCTTCAGCACGAGGTGGAAGTGGATCTTGATCTTTCCCTATTTTTGGAACCTCAACATTTTTGTTCTCCATATTTTAATAGGCACAACTAAAAGGCACCTCAGGTAAACAATGGAGATGGATGGATACTAGTATACTTATGGATGACGAGTGACTGACGACACAGAGGTAGCTACAGCCGTGGACTACCGTACTGCGTCTGCTAGTATAGAGATGATAATTAATGATATAAAAAATATATATATATAACTACTGTAGGTATATATAATATAATGACGGACCTGGTGGACACTGTCAGCAGACTGCTAAACTACTAGTATGAAGAAGATAGAAAAAAACTTCCACCACAGGTAGGTAGGTATACAATTATGGACGAGCACTGACGACACAGAGATAGCCACAGCCGTGGCCTACCGTACTGCGTCTGCTAGTATAGAGATGATAATTAATGATATAAAAAAAATATATATATAACTACTGTAGGTATATATAATATAATGACGGACCTGGTGGACACTGTCAGCAGACTGCTAAACTACTAGTATGAAGAAGATAGAAAAAAAAACCCACCACAGTTAGGTATACAATTATGGACGAGTGACGACACAGAGGTAGGTACAGCCGTGGACTACCGTACTGCGTCTGCTAGTATAGATAATATACTAAATATATTACTACTGTAGGTATATAATATAATGACGGACCTGGTGGACACTGTCAGCAGACTCCTAAACTACTAGTATGAAGAAGATAGAAAAAAAAACCCCACCACAGGTAGGTATACAATTATGGACGAGCACTGACGACACAGAGGTAGGTACAGCCGTGGACTACCGTACTGCATCTGCTAGTATAGATAATATAATAAATATATTACTACTGTAGGTATATAATATAATGACGGACCTGGTGGACACTGTCAGCAGACTGCTAAACTACTAGTATGAAGAAGATAAAAAAAAAACCCCACCACAGGTAGGTAGGTATACAATTATGGACGAGCACTGACGACACAGAGATAGCCACAGCCGTGGACTACCGTACTGCGTCTGCTAGTATAGATAATATAATAAATATATTACTACTGTAGGTATATAATATAATGATGGACCTGGTGGACACTGTCAGTAGACTCCTAAACTACTAGTATGAAGAAGATAGAAAAAAAAAAAACCACCACAGGTAGGTAGGTATACAATTATGGACGAGCACTGACGACACAGAGATAGCCACAGCCGTGGACTACCGTACTGCGTCTGCTAATATAGAGATGATAAAGATGAAAAAAAAAATATAACACTACTGCAGGTAAATATTTATATAATATATGTATGACGGACCTGCTGGACACTGTCAGCAGAATGCATTTATAGAATAAAAAAAAAACACCACAGGAGTGTTTAACTTTTTCAGGCAGACAATATACTGGTGGTCACACTGGCAGCAAAAGTGTGCACTGTACTCCTGCTATAACTGCTCCCCAGTCTCCCCCACAATTAAGCTGTGTGAGCAGTGAGCACTCAGCACAGTCAGATATACATAGATGATATATCATGCAGCACACTGAGGCTGAGCACAGATATGGTATGTGTATCGTTTTTTTTCAGGCAGAGAACGGATTATAAATAATAAAACTGGTGGTCACTATCAGCAAAACTCTGCACTACTGAGTACTCCTGACAAGTTCAACTGCTCCCCAAATTAGTAGTAAATCAAATGTCACTCGTCTCTATCTTCTAATCTAAACGGAGAGGACGCCAGCCACGTCCTCTCCCTATCAATCTCAATGCACGTGTGAAAATGGCGGCGACGCGCGGCTCCTTAAATAGAATCCAAGTCTCGTGAGAATCCGACAGCGGGATGATGACGTTCGGGCGCGCTCGGGTTAACCGAGCAAGGCGAGAGGATCCGAGTCTGCTCGGACCCGAGCAAAAAAGGGTGAAGTTCGGGCGGGTTCGGATTCCGAGGAACCGAACCCGCTCATCTCTTATGGCCACCCAGCATGACGCCTCCCTTCTTGACCATGCTGTAATTGCAGTCGCACTGCAGTTCAGCGTGATCATAAAAAATGGTGTAGCCTCCTGCTGGTGCAGACTGTATGTGCGCGCAGGAAGCCGCCACCATTTTTGTGATCACAGCGGCTGAATGTGATGTCATACAGCTGCTGTGACCACGCCCCCTGTGT
Source organism: Pseudophryne corroboree (assembly GCF_028390025.1). NCBI lineage: Eukaryota > Metazoa > Chordata > Amphibia > Anura > Myobatrachidae > Pseudophryne > Pseudophryne corroboree. The sequence goes on along the minus strand of NW_026967650.1, from coordinate 112,226 downwards.
CTCCTCCATTGCAGACCCCATTTTGAAGCCTTGCCCCCGCACCGCTCCATCCCTGACTTGGAAATGGAGTGTTGCTGACCCCCCTCTCCCCCCCTGCCCCGATTGACAGGCAGAGGCGATCGCATTCTCTGCGGGGTGCCGCAGAAAATGCAGGCACATGCGTATGCTCTTAGCAATTTTTGCAGTTGGATCACTTATTGTGATTGCAATCCAACCTGAATCAGGCCCTATTACCTATCACAATGCGCTGCGGGCAGTACAAAATTGGTTTAATATAGGAGAAAAACCCCCAGACCTGTGCTCCTTAACTGTACCTGGTGGCTAGTGGAGCGGCTGCCCAGTAATCAGTGTCCACGCCAGTGCGCACACGGTCCACCCCCTACGGCCACGCTCCCCTTCATCAGCGGCCTCGTGATCCGGAAGGGCGGTGTGTGTGTGACTGACCTTAGGAAGAAACCGGAGCCTCCGCTGCAGTGACCCAGCAACCAGGGCACGGGAGTATACAGCGCCGCTGGGAGTGATGAAGCTGCAGTAAAGATGTCTATTAGACCTAGCCTGCTGCAGCCCTTGTAGATTCTCATAAAACAAGTTCTTCTTTTCTTGTCAAAATGAATAGCTAAGAATTGGCTTCCTGAGGCAGGCCCCTGTTAAGTGGCCTGCTACTGAAGGCACCAACTACAAACTGAGCTCCCTGTTCATGGAAGCGGGGTTATAGAGGAGGATGCGCTGAGCATCTTGGGAACAGTCAAAAGCTTTGAGTCGGTTGGTGCCTCAGATCAAGATCCTACTCTACACCCCAATGTGAATCCTTGTGGAGTCCTGTGTACCCCACAGAAGAAATTAATGTGTCACACCCATTGGCAGCAACCTTAGAATAGCTGCTGATGGGCACAATTGAGAAAGGAAGGGGGGGGGGGGACATTTGAATCCAGCACATAGATGCAATTCAAATATGTAATTTGTACCTTCCTATTTTAAAATATAATGGATGAACTTCACCCTGTGAGAACAATCTTCATGATCAAGAGATCTCATATGCAAAATAAGTATGAGTTGGGATAGGGCTGGGGAGGGTGGCTGCTCGGGCAGCCCCTCCCCCATCAAGTTAAGGAGATTCAACTGAGGAAGCACAAGGGAACTCTCGTCTGGGGACAACAACTGCAGGGAGACCACATCTTTTCAGATGAACATGGGAGGGCGGAAGGCTGCCTAATACTGAAGCACCATCAAATATCAAACCATATGCAACAACTAGTACAAGCATTCCTGGGGGAAGGTCTGCAGCAGACGGATTTGCATACGGTGATGTCATCCAAGCAGTGGGCCAAAGTTGGCTGGAACCCTCATCTGCATATGAAAAGAGAAAAGGGGCATGCAGGGCATGGCGGCCTTTTGCGGTGCTTGGATGACCCCTAGTTCGCATTAAACACCCCCACCCTCCTTTGGTGTGGGGCTCATGTTGGCTATGCCCCAGCCCCTGAAGCATTCAAGCTGATTTCTTGCAGCAGCTGGGCACTGTAACAGCTCCTGAGCTGCTCTGTAAGGCAACTAAAAGGGTGTGGGCCCTGCAGCACTACCTGTAGTTCGCATTGTGCGTTGGAAGGCACAAAGTAAGCAGACGGGAGAAGTCAGGATAGTGCGCAAGGGCATAGAAGGGAGTGGCTCCAGAAAAGAGAAGTGGAAACAGACAGCAAACTAGGCTGGAGAGAGACCTGAGACAAAGAGATCTGAATTATACGAGAGCCGACCAGGGGAAACACAAATTATGCAATCAAGTTTCCCACATTTGGGGAAATCACAGGAGCAGCACACCCAGAGTGCAATGGGTGAGCCTTGCCCTGGGAGAAGCACCTTCATGATCATAGTATCTCACCTGGCAGGTAAGTAGGAGTTGGGCTAGAGCTGGGGAGGGTCACTGCTCGGGCACCCCCCTGTCAAGTGAAGGAGATCCAACTGAGGCAGCACAAGGGAACTCTCGAAAGAAGAACAAGGCTAGAGGAATATATGAGACAAAGAAATCTGACTTTTACCAGAGCTGACCAGAGGAAAACACAAACACAGTCCCCCACTACCACAAAAAATGCAGGCGAGTTTCCCACATTTGGGGAAATCACAGGGGTCAGCATACCCAGAATGCAATGAATGAACCTCACCCTGGGTGAACAATCTTCATGACCATGGTGTCTCCTATGCAAAATAAGTATGATTTGGGATAGGGCTGGGAGGGCCGCTGCTCAGGCACATCTCTGTCAAGTAAAGGAGATTCAACTGAGGCAGCACAAGGGAACTCTCATCTGGGGACAACAACTGCAGGGAGAACACATATTTTCAGATGAACATGGGAGGGCAGAAGGCTGCCTAATACTGAAGCACCCCCAAACAACAAACCAAATGCAACAACTAGTGCAAGCATTCCTGGGGGAAGTTCTGCAGAAGACGGATTTGCATACGGTGATGTCATCCAAGCAGTGGGCCAAAGTTGGCTGGAACCCTCATCTGCATATGAAAAGAGAAAAGGGGTATGCAGGGCATGGCTGCCTTTTGCGGCGCTTGGATGACCCTTAGTTCGCATTAAACACCCCCACCCTCCTTCGGTGTGGGGCTCATGTTGGCCATGCCCCATCCCCTGAAGCATTCAAGCTGATTTCTTGCAGCAGCTTGGCACTGTATCAGCTCCAGAGCTGCTCTGTAAGGCAAGTAAAAGGGTGTGGGCCCTGCAGCACTACCTGTAGTTTGCATTGTGCATTGGAAGGCACAAAGTAAGCAGACAGGCGGAGAAGTCAGGATAGTGCACAAGGGTATAAAAGCGAGTTTCCCACATTTGGGAAAATCACAGGGGTCAGCATACCCAGAATGCAATGAATGAACCTCACCCTGGGAGAACAATCTTCATGACCATGGTATCTCCTATGCAAAATAAGTATGATTTGGGATAGGGCTGGGGAGGGCCGCTGCTCAGGCACATCTCTGTCAAGTAAAGGAGATTCAACTGAGGCAGCACAAGGGAACTCTCATCTGGGGACAACAACTGCAGGGAGAACACATATTTTCAGATAAAAATCTTGGTCATGCTCTGGTTTCTCTTCAGAACGAACAAATCTTTCGCCTTTTATTAAAGATTTCCGTGGAGAGGAGCAAAACCGAGTTTTATCTCAATTTTTGCATGCCCCATCTTTTTGGGGTTTCTTTTATCGGTTTAAAGATAGAATGAGTGTGCTTTAATGTAAGCTCATTTGCATAGAAATGACAGTAAATGTTTGTTTCTTTTCAAACAGAACTTTCTTGACCATGCTACTTGCTTGAAAGATCTGGGAGCACATGGAATACAGTACAAACCATGCTTATAGCAAGGAGAAGCCAGGTGAGAAATCTGCTTACTTTCAAGTTGGGCGCTCACTTTGATCTGAATGAGGACTGCTGGCACAGCATTTAGGCGACAGGTGGAATCTTGGTCATGCTCTGGTTTCTCTTCAGAACGAACAAATCTTTCGCCTTTTATTAAAGATTTCTGTGGAGAGGAGCAAAACTGAGTTTTATCTCAATTTTTGCATGCCCCATATTATTGGTGTTTCTTTTATCAGTTTCTTGTTAGCTTTAATGTAAGTTTATTTGCATAACAATGACTATAAATGTCTGTTTCTTTTCAAGCAGAACTTTCTTGACCATTCTAATTGCTTGAAAGATCTGGGAGCACATGGAAAAGAGTACAAACCATGCTTATAGCAAGGGGAAGCCTGGTGAGAAATCTGCTTTCTTTCTTTCAAATTGGGTGCTCACTTTGCGCTGAATGAGGACTGCTGGCATGGCACTCAGGCGACAGGTGGAATCTTAGTCATACTCTGGTTTCTCTTCAAAACGAACAGATCTTTCGCCTTTTACTAAAGATTTCCGTGGAGAGGAGCAAAACTGAGTTTTATCTCAATTTTTGCATGCTCCGTCTTATTGGGGTTTCTTTTATCGGTTTAAAGATAGAACGAGTGTGCTTTAATGTAAGCTCATTTGCATAGAAATGACAGTAAATGTTTGTTTCTTTTCAAACAGAACTTTCTTGACTATACTAAATGCTTGAAAGATCTGGGAGCACATGGAAAAGAGTACAAACCATGTTTATAGCAAGGGGAAGCCTGGTGAGAAATCTGCTTTCTTTCTTTCAAATTGGGTGCTCACTTTGAGCTGAATGAGGACTGCTGGCATGGCACTCAGGCGACAGGTGGAATCTTGGTCATGTTCTGGTTTCTCTTCAGAACGAACAAATCTTTCGCCTTTTACTAAAGATTTCCGTGGAGAGGAGCAAAACTGAGTTTTATCTCAATTTTTGCATGCCCCATCTTATTGGGATTTTATTTTATCGGTTTAAAGATAGAACGAGTGTGCTTTAATGTAAGCTCATTTGCATAGAAATGACAGTAAATGTTTGTTTCTTTTCAAACAGAACTTTCTTGACCACACTAATTGCTTGAAAGATCTGGGAGCACATGGAAAAGAGTACAAACCATGTTTATAGCAAGGGGAAGCCTGGTGAGAAATCTGCTTTCTTTCATTCAAATTGGGTGCTCACTTTCAGCTGAATGAGAACTGCTGGCATGGCACTCAGGCGACAGGTGGAATCTTGGTCATGCTCTGGTTTCTCTTCAGAACTAACAAATATTTCGCCTTTTATTAAAGATTTCCGTGGAGAGGAGCAAAACTGAGTTTTATCTCAATTTTTGCATGCCCCATATTATTGGGGTTTCTTTTATCAGTTTAAAGACAGAACGAGTGTGCTTTCTTGTTAGCTTTAATGTAAGTTTATTTGCATAACAATGACAGTAAATGTTGTTTCTTTTCAAACAGAACTTTCTTGACCATGCTACTTGCTTAAAGGTCTGGGAGCACATGGAAAACAGTACAAACCATGCAGTATCACAAGAGCCTTTATTTGATCTTTCATGAAGATAGAGCAGAATTGAGGACACGTCAACAATTTCTGCCGAAGGTGGTTCATCTTTCCACATGGTGCCTTTGGCCACTGACACCTTCGTTGAGTCAAAGTCTCTGGCTGTGGTCAGAACTTTGAAAATGTATGTCACCAGAACGGTTCAGATTAGGAAAACAGAGGCTCTGTTTGTCCTGTATGCTCCCAACAGGATTTGGTGTCCTGCTTCCATGCAGACCATTATGCGCTGGATCTGTGGTAAGATTCAGCATGCTCGTTCCACGGCAGGATTGCCGTTACTGAAGTAGGTGAAGACCCATTCTACTAGAAAGGTGGGTTCATCCTTGGCAGCTGGTCGGGGAGTCTCGGCATTGCAACTTTGCCGAGCAGCTATTTAGTAAACACTTTTGCTAAGTTTTACAAGTTTGATACCTTGGCTGATGATAACCTTAAGTTGGGTCATTCGGTGCTGCAGAGTCGTACGCACTCTCCCACCCGTTCAAGGGCTTTGGTATAACCCCATGGTTCTTAATGTGACCCCAGCATCCTCTAGGTCGTATGAGAAAATAGGATTTTAATACCTACCGGTAAATCCTTTTCTCTTAGTCTGTAGAGGATGCTGGGCACCCGTCCCAGTCCATACTGTGTCTGCAGTTATTACTTGTGGTTATACACATGTTGTGTTATGGTTCTGGTCAGCTTTTTGCTGCAATTGTTCATGCCGTTGGCTTGTGTTCTGTTGAATACCACGTTCTGCGGCATGTTTAAGGTGTGAGCTGGTAAGATGCTCACCTTAGTTTAACAATAAATCCTTTCCTCGAAATGTCCGTCTCCCTGGGCACAGTTCCTATAACTGGAGTCTGGAGGAGGGGCATAGAGGGAGGAGCCAGTTCACACCCTTTGAAAGTCTTAAAGTGCCCATGTCTCTTGCGGATCCCGTCTATACCCCATGGTTCTTAATGTGATCCCAGCATCCTCTACGGACTAAGAGAAAAGAATGCCCTTGCGCACTATCCTGACTTCTCCTCCCGTCTGCTTACTTTGTGCCTTCCAACGCACAATGCGAACTACAGGTGGTGCTGCAGGGCCCACACCCTTTTACTTGCCTTACAGAACAGCTCTGGAGCTGTTACAGTGCCCAGCTGCTGCAAGAAATCAGCTTGAATGCTTCAGGGGATGGGGCATGGCCAACATGAGCCCCACACCAAAGGAGGGTGGGGGTGTTTAATGTGAACTAGGGGTCATCCAAGCACTGCAAAAGGCCGCCATGCCCTGCATGCCCCTTTTCTCTTTTCATATGCAGATGAGGGTTCCAGTCAACTTTGGCCCACTGCTTGGATAACATCACCGTATGCAAATCCGACTGCTGCAGACCTTCCCCCAGGAATGCTTGTACTAGTTGTTGCATATGGTGCTTCAGTATTAGGCAGCCTTCCGCCCTCCCATGTTCATCTGAAAAGATGTGGTCTCCCTGCAGTTGTTGTCCCCAGACGAGAGTTCCCTTGTGCTTCCTCAGTTGAATCTCCTTAACTTGACGGGGGAGGTGCTGCCCGAGCAGCCCTCCCCAGCCCTATCCCAACTCATATTTATTTTGCATATGAGATCTCTTGATCATGAAGATTGTTCTCACAGGGTGAGGTTCATCCATTATATTTTAAAATAGGAAGGTACGAATTACATATTTGAATTGCATCTATGTGCTGGATTCAAATGTCCCCCCCCCCCTTCCTTTCTCAATTGTGCCCGTCAGCAGCTATTCTAAGGTTGCTGCCAATGGGTGTGACACATTAATTTCTTCTGTGGGGTACACTGGACTCCACAAGGATTCACATTGGGGTGTAGAGTAGGATCTTGATCTGAGGCACCAACCGGCTCAAAGCTTTTGACTGTTCCCAAGAAGCTCAGTGCATTCTCCTCTATAACCCCGCTTCCATGAACAGGGAGCTCAGTTTGTAGTTGGTGCCTTCAGTAGCAGGCCAATTAACAGGGGCCTGCCTCAGGCAGCCTATTCTTAGCTATTAATTTTGACAAGAAAAGAAGAACTTGTTTTATGAGAATCTACAAGGGCTGCAGCAGGCTAGGTCTAATAGACATCTTTACTGCAGCTTCATCACTCCCAGCGGCGCTGTATACTCCCGTGCCCTGGTTGCTGGGTCACTGCAGCGGAGGCTCCGGTTTCATCCTAAGGTCAGTCACACACACACCACCCTTCCGGATCACGAGGCCGCTGCTGAAGGGGAGCGAGGCCGTAGGGGGTGGGCCGTGTGCGCACTGCGGTGGACACTGATTACTGGGCAGCCGCTCCACTAGCCACCAGGTACAGTTAAGGAGCACAGGTCTGGGGGTTTTTCTCCTATATTAACCCAATTTTGTACTGCCCGCAGCGCATTGTGATAGGTAATAGGGCCTGATTCAGGTTGGATTGCAATCACAATAAGCGATCCAACTGCAAAAATTGCTAAGAGCATACGCATGTGCCTGCATTTTCTGCGGCACCCCGCAGAGAATGTGATCGCCTCTGCCTGTCAATCGGGGCGGGGAAGGGGGGGAGAGGTGGGTCAGCAACACTCCATTTCCAAGTCAGGGATGGAGCGGTGCGGGGGCAAGGCTTCAAAATGGGGTCTGCAACGGAGGAGACACAGGGGGCGTGGTCACAGCGACTGTATGACATCACATTCAGCCGCTGTGATCACAAAAATGGTGGCGGCTTCCTGCGCGCACATACAGTCTGCACCAGCAGGAGCCTACACCATTTTTTATGATCACGCTGAACTGCAGTGCGACTGCAATTACAGCATGGTCAAGAAGGGAGGCGTCATGCTGGGTGGCCATGCCCTGTCACTTTGCAGGAGCCAGCACCGCTCACACACTAGTCCCCGGGTGCAGCCCCCAACCCCCGGGACACCCGGAGCAACAAAATGTAGATTCAGGCCACCAGGCCACGCCCCTACCTATGAAACCATGCCTCCTTTTTACCATTGCACTGCTTATCTGCGCGCACTGCATTACAATCTCCCTCGCCACCTCTCTGGGTGTCACCAGTGATAGTGACACCTCTGCCATGCTTGTAGCAGCTGGTCCTAAGATCTACGCCTCAAACCCTGAGTGTTTGCCCTTGTGACTTGTTGATCATCATAGCGAAGCAGATGCTTACAGAAAACTGCAGGGGCTTAGATTGAAAATAAAAAAATTGATAGGGTATAAGGTAGAGAGGAGCGGGTTCGGTTCTCCGAGAACCGAATTCCCCACGAACTCCACGTGGTTTACACTGGTCCGAGGCAGGCTCGGTTGTTCCCGCCTGACTCGGAAAACCTGAACAAGGGAAAATGTCATCATCCCGCTGTCGGATTCTCGCGAGATTCGGATTCCATATAAAGAGCTGCGCGTTGCTGCCATTTTTACTCGTGCATTGAAGAGAGAGCGGAGAGGACGTGGCTATGTTCTCTCAGTGGAAATCTCAATATCAGTGCTCAGTATCAGTGGTTACTTATTGCTGCTCAGTAATACTAGTAGTGTGTCTCTCCTGCTCAGTGTCAGTTCTCAGTAGTATCCTCATCAGTGCTCAGTATCACTGTTCATTGTCTTGTGCTGCATTGTGTTGCTCAGCATAATACAGTACATTACTAATAGTCCAGTGCTGCATCTTGCTGCTCAGTGTCAGTTCTAGTATCCTCATCAGTGCTCACTATCACTGCTCATTGCATTGTGGTGTTCTGTATACTACAATAACATAGTAATATAGTAACATAGTTTTTGAGGTTGAATAGAGGCAAATTGCCCATCGTGTTCAACCTGTTTTAAGTTGTGATGATTCTACATACTTGCTGAATAATGTTTTATGACTAGTTAGCTACTATAACTCATGTTACCCCCGGATTAACCATGTTGATATTTTAAGTATTATAACCTTGGATAGCTTTTTCATTCAGAAATGTATCCATTCCTTTTTTAAATCCAATTACAGAGTCCGCCATTACCACCTTCCCTGGCAGGGAATTCCACATCCTGATTGCCCTAACAGTGAAGAAACCTTTCCTCCATTGCGTTCTGAACTTTCCTCCAGTCGCAGCGAGTGACCACGTGTTCTTTTAATAAATAATTCCTCTGATAACTCTTTGTTATGTATCTTTACATATTTGAAGATATTAATAATATCTCCTCTTAGGCACCTCTTTTCTAGTGTATAAATATTCAGCCTAGTAAGTCTTTCCTTATAGTCCAGTACTTTAAGGCCTTTAATCAATTTAGTCTTCAGGATCTCTGACACTTCCATGAGCAGCAGAGTAGTGCAATGGAAGCATGCTGGGCCCATAACCCAGAGGTCGATTGATCGAAACTATCCTCTGCTATGTGCATTTTTTTTTTTATAATTAAAGTAATCAAAAACTGGGATTGATATTTTGGCACTTTTATTTTTACTTAAAGTACAATAACTTTTATCATTTTAATTTGTTTTAATAGTATATTGACAGCATTGTTTTCTTTAAAAAATCCACTTAATTTTCTTTACCCTATTACTGAAATGGTAATTGACAAAAACAAACTACATTGTCACCAGAAGAGCAATGCAAAATGTACAAGTGATATATGAAAATCATCTTCCATCTTGAATTTCAATGATGCATTGGGACAACAATTTGTGAGAAACATCTTCACCCATAAAGAAAGATTTTCTTAATTCCTTACCTGTGTGCTGATTAGATATCACCTTGTTTTCACATTAAACAGACTTCCCCATGAGGAAGCAGCAAGGATGCAGTGACGTTTCCTGGTGTCAACCTGTATTATTTCAGTAGACATTGAAATGAGGATGCATCTTTGATGCCTTTCCAATGAAGCAAGTTTAATTCAGTAATAGGTGAAAAACCATTCCTACAAAGGTGTTAATCAGAGACTTGGCTTTGTGGACACTTTTCAGAGAGCAAATTTGTTAGCATAAACATAAAATCAGAAAATGAAGAGCTGTTTAATCACTCAATTGGACTTTTCTGCCAGCATAATTTTTTTTCTCTGCAACTCACTGCTAAATTGTGCTTCCTAGCTGTTTTTTTATAAAATCACTTAATCAAATCTAACTCTGATTACATCAGAGAAGGCCAGGTACCCTACACCATAAGGGGGGTTTTTGAAATTTTGACTTGTCTACTTAAAGATCACCAAAATCTGATTACAAGGTCAATTACATCCCTGGGTGGGATTGAACCACCAACCTTTTGGTTAATAGCCAAACATGCTAACCGATTGCGCCACAGAGACACATTGCACAAGTCAATACTGACAAAGGCTAATAAGCATTCATCTAGAACGTTTCCTAGAAAAACTTTAAAAAGTCAATAATCTGGAGAATTTTTGTAAGAAACACATTGGTACTTTCCCATGATGAGTGAGTGCTTCAGGATTTCTTGCACTTACATGGGCTATTAACCAAAAGGTTGGTGGTTCAATCCCACCCAGGGATGTAATTGACCTTGTCATCAGATTTTGGTGATCTTTAAGTAGACAAGTCAAAATTTCAAACCCCCTCTTATGGTGTAGGGTACCTGGCCTTCTCTGACGTAATCAGAGTTAGATTTAATTAAGTGATTTTATAAAAAACAGCTAGGAAGCACAATTTAGCAGTGGGTTGCAGAGAAAAAAATAACATTTTAAACCTACCGGTAATTTTTTTCTCTCGTAGTCCGTAGAGGATGATGGGGACTCCGTAAGGACCATGGGGGATAGACGGGCCCCGCAGCAGACATGGGCACTTTAAGAAAGACTTTAGATCTGGGTGTGCACTGGCTCCTCCCTCTATGCCCCTCCTCCATACCTCAGTTAGAGAAACTGTGCCCAGAGGAGACGGACAGTACGAGGAAAGGATTTTTGTTAATCCAAGGTCAAGATTCATACCAGCCACACCAATCACACCGTATAACTTGTGATATACTACCCAGTTAACAGTATGAAAACAACATAGCATCAGTCCAAGACCGATGAAAACTAACATATAACCCTTATGTAAGCAATAACTATATACAAGTCTTGCAGAAGTAGACCGCACTTGGGACGGGCACCCAGCATCCTCTACGGACTACGAGAAAAAGATTTACCGGTAGGTTTAAAATCTTATTTTCTCTTACGTCCTAGAGGATGCTGGGGACTCCGTAAGGACCATGGGGATTATACCAAAGCTCCCAAACGGGCAGGAGAGTGCGGATGACTTTGCAGCACCGATTGAGCAAACAGGAGGTCCTCCTCAGCCAGGGTATCAAACTTATAGAACTTTGCAAAGGTGTTTGAACCAACTTTGACCCACTGCTTGGATGACATCACCATATGCAAATCCATCTGCGGCAGGCCTTCCCCCAGGAATGCTTGCACTAGTTGTTGCATTTGGTTTGTTGTTTGGGGGTGCTTCAGTATTAGGCAGCCTTCTGCCCTCCCATGTTCATCTGAAAATATGTGTTCTCCCTGCAGTTGTTGTCCCCAGATGAGAGTTCCCTTGTGCTGCCTCAGTTGAATCTCCTTTACTTGACAGAGATGTGCCTGAGCAGCGGCCCTCCCCAGCCCTATCCCAAATCATACTTATTTTGCATAGGAGATACCATGGTCATGAAGATTGTTCTCCCAGGGTTAGGTTAATTCATTGCATTCTGGGTATGCTGACCCCTGTGATTTCCCCAAATGTGGGAAACTCAACTGCATTATTTGTGGTAGTGGGGGACTGTGTTTGTGCTTTCCTCTGGTCAGCTCTGGTAAAAGTCAGATTTCTTTGTCTCAGATCTTCCTCTAGCCTTGTTCTTCTTTCGAGAGTTCCCTTGTGCTGCCTCAGTTGGATCTCCTTCACTTGACAGGGGGGTGCCCGAGCAGCGACCCTCCCCAGCTCTAGCCCAACTCCTACTTACCTGCCAGGTGAGATACTATGATCATGAAGATGCTTCTCCCAGGGCAAGGCTCACCCATTGCACTCTGGGTGTGCTGCCCCTGCGATTTCCCCAAATGTGGGAAACTTGACTGCATAATTTGTGTTTCCCCTGGTCGGCTCTCATATAATTCAGATCTCTTTGTCTCAGGTCTCTCTCCAGCCTAGTTTGCTGTCTGTTTCCACTTCTTTTTTCTTGAGCCCCTCCCTTCTATACCCTTGTGCACTATCCTGACTTCTCCCGTCTGCTTACTTTGTGCCTTCCAACGCACAATACAAACTACAGGTAGTGCTGCAGGGCCCACACCCTTTTACTTGCTTTACAGAGCAGCTCTGGAGCTGTTACAGTGCCCAGCTGCTGCAAGAAATCAGCTTGAATGCTTCAGGGGCTGGGGCATAGCCAACATGAGCCCCACACCGAAGGAGGGTGGAGGTGTTTAATGCGAACTAGGGGTCATCCAAGCGCCGCAAAAGGCCGCCATGCCCTGCACACCCCTTTATTCTTTTCATATGCAGACGAGGGTTGAAGCCAACTTTGACCCACTGCTTGGATGACATCACCATATTCAAATCCATCTGCTGCAGGCCTTCCCCCAGGAATGCTTGCACTAGTTGTTGCATTTGGTTTGTTGTTTGGGGGTGCTTCAGTATTAGGCAGCCTTCTGCCCTCCCATGTTCATCTGAAAATATGTGTTCTCCCTGCAGTTGTTGTCCCCAGATGAGAGTTCCCTTGTGCTGCCTCAGTTGAATCTCCTTTACTTGACAGAGATGTGCCTGAGCAGCGGCCCTCCCCAGCCCTATCCCAAATCATACTTATTTTGCATAGGAGATACCATGGTCATGAAGATTGTTCTCCCAGGGTTAGGTTCATTCTTTGCATTCTGGGTATGCTGACCCCTGTGATTTCCCCAAATGTGGGAAACTCAACTGCATTATTTGTGGTAGTGGGGGACTGTGTTTGTGCTTTCCTCTGGTCAGCTCTGGTAAATGTCAGATTTCTTTGTCTCAGATCTTCCTCTAGCCTTGTTCTTCTTTCGAGAGTTCCCTTGTGCTGCCTCAGTTGGATCTCCTTCACTTGACAGGGGGGTGCCCGAGCAGCGACCCTCCCCAGCTCTAGCCCAACTCCTACTTACCTGCCAGGTGAGATACTATGATCATGAAGATGCTTCTCCCAGGGCAAGGCTCACCCATTGCACTCTGGGTGTGCTGCCCCTGCGATTTCCCCAAATGTGGGAAACTTGACTGCATAATTTGTGTTTCCCCTGGTCGGCTCTCATATAATTCAGATCTCTTTGTCTCAGGTCTCTCTCCAGCCTAGTTTGCTGTCTGTTTCCACTTCTTTTTTCTTGAGCCCCTCCCTTCTATACCCTTGTGCACTATCCTGACTTCTCCCATCTGCTTACTTTGTGCCTTCCAACGCACAATGCAAACTACAGGTAGTGCTGCAGGGCCCACACCCTTTTACTTGCTTTACAGAGCAGCTCTGGAGCTGTTACAGTGCCCAGCTGCTGCAAGAAATCAGCTTGAATGCTTCAGGGGCTGGGGCATAGCCAACATGAGCCCCACACCGAAGGAGGGTGGAGGTGTTTAATGCGAACTAGGGGTCATCCAAGCGCCGCAAAAGGCCGCCATGCCCTGCACACCCCTTTTTTCTTTTCATATGCAGACGAGGGTTGAAGCCAACTTTGACCCACTGCTTGGATGACATCACCATATGCAAATCCATCTGCTGCAGGCCTTCCCCCAGGAATGCTTGCACTAGTAGTTGCATTTGGTTCGTTGTTTGGGGGTGCTTCAGTTTTAGGCAGCCTTCTGCCCTCCCATGTTCATCTGAAAATATGTGTTCTCCCTGCAGTTGTTGTCCCCAGATGAGAGTTCCCTTGTGCTGCCTCAGTTGAATCTCCTTTACTTGACAGAGATGTGCCTGAGCAGCGGCCCTCCCCAGCCCTATCCCAAATCATACTTATTTTGCATAGGAGATACCTTGGTCATGAAGATTGTTCTCCCAGGGTGAGGTTCATTCATTGCATTCTGGGTATGCTGACCCCTGTGATTTCCCCAAATGTGGGAAACTCGACTGCATTATTTGTGGTAGTGGGGGACTGTGTTTGTGCTTTCCTCTGGTCAGCTCTGGTAAAAGTCAGATTTCTTTGTCTCAGATCTTCCTCTAGCCTTGTTCTTCTTTCGAGAGTTCCCTTGTGCTGCCTCAGTTGGATCTCCTTCACTTGACAGGGGGTGCCCAAGCAGCAATCCTCCACAGCTCTAGCCCAACTCCTACTTACCTGCCAGGTGAGATACTATGATCTTCACTGTTAGGGCAATCAGGATGTGGAATTCCCTGCCAGGGAAGGTGGTAATGGCGGACTCTGTAATTGGATTTAAAAAAGGAATGGATACATTTCTGAATGAAAAAGCTATCCAAGGTTATAATACTTAAAATATCAACATGGTTAATCCGGGGGTAACATGAGTTGTAGTAGTTAACTAGTCATAAAACATTATTCAGCAAGTATGTAGAATCATCACAACTTAAAACAGGTTGAACACGATGGGCAATTTGCCTCTTTTCAACCTCAAAAACTATATTACTATATGTTACTATATTACTATGTTACTGTAGTATACAGAACACCACAATGTAATGAGCAGTGATAGTGAGCACTGATGAGGATACTAGAACTGACACTGAGCAGCAAGATGCAGCACTGGACTATTAGTAATGTACTGTAGTATGCTGAGCACCACAATGCAGCACAAGACAATGAGCAGTGATACTGAGCACTGATGAGGATACTACTGAGAACTGACACTGAGCAGGAGAGACACACTAATAGTATTACTGTGCAGCAATAAGTAACCACTGATACTGAGCACTGATATTGAGATTTCCACTGAGAGAACATAGCCACGTCCTCTCCGCTCCCTCTTCAATGCACGAGTAAAAATGGCGGCAACGCGCAGCTCTTTATATGAAATCCGAATCTCGCGAGAATCCGACAGCGGGATGATGACATTTTCCCTTGTTCAGGTTTTCCGAGTCAGGCGGGAACAACCGAGCCTGCCTCGGACCAGTGTAAACCACGTGGAGTTCGTGGGGAATTCGGTTCTCGGAGAACCGAACCCGCTCCTCTCTACCTTATACCCATATATTTTTTTATTTTCAATCTAAGCCCCTGCAGTTTTCTGTAAGCATCTGCTTCGCTATGATGATCAACAAGTCACAAGGGCAAACACTCAGGGCTTGAGGCGTAGATCTTAGGACCAGCTGCTACAAGCATGGCAGAGGTGTCACTATCACTGGTGACACCCAGAGAGGTGGCGAAGGAGATTGTAATGCAGTGCGCGCAGATAAGCAGCGCAATGGTAAAAAGGAGGCATGGTTTCATAGGTAGGGGCGTGGCCTGGTGGCCTGAATCTACATTTTGTTGCTCCGGGTGTCCCGGGGGTTGGGGGCTGCACCCGGGGACTAGTGTGTGAGCGGTGCTGGCTCCTGCACAGTGACAGGACATGGCCACCCAGCATGACGCCTCCCTTCTTGACCAATCTGTAATTGCAGTCGCACTGCAGTTCAGCGTGATCATAAAAAATGGTGTAGCCTCCTGCTGGTGCAGACTGTATGTGCGCGCAGGAAGCCGCCACCATTTTTGTGATCACAGCGGCTGAATGTGATGTCATACAGCCGCTGTGACCACGCCCCCTGTGTCTCCTCCGTTGCAGACCCCATTTTGAAGCCTTGCCCCCGCACCGCTCCATCCCTGACTTGGAAATGGAGTGTTGCTGACCCCCCTCTCCCCCCCTGCCCCGATTGACAGGCAGAGGCGATCGCATTCTCTGCGGGGTGCCGCAGAAAATGCAGGCACATGCGTATGCTCTTAGCAATTTTTGCAGTTGGATCGCTTACTGTGATTGCAATCCAACCTGAATCAGGCCCTATTACCTATCACAATGCGCTGCGGGCAGTACAAAATTGGTTTAATATGGGAGAAAAAACCCCAGACCTGTGCTCCTTAACTGTACCTGGTGGCTCGTGGAGCGGCAGCCCAGTAATCAGTGTCCACGCCAGTGCGCACACGGTCCACCCCCTACGGCCACGCTCCCCTTCATCAGCGGCCTCGTGATCCGGAAGGGCGGTGCGTGTGTGACTGACCTTAGGAAGAAACCGGAGCCTCCGCTGCAGTGACCCAGCAACCAGGGCACGGGAGTATACAGCGCCGCTGGGAGTGATGAAGCTGCAGTAAAGATGTCTATTAGACCTAGCCTGCTGCAGCCCTTGTAGATTCTCATAAAAAAAGTTCTTATTTTCTTGTCAAAATTAATAGCTAAGAATAGGCTGCCTGAGGCAGGCCCCTGTTAAGTGGCCTGCTACTGAAGGCACCAACTACAAACTGAGCTCCCTGTTCATGGAAGCGGGGTTATAGAGGAGAATGCGCTGAGCATCTTGGGAACAGTCAAAAGCTTTGAGCCGGTTGGTGCCTCAGATCAAGATCCTACTCTACACCCCAATGTGAATCCTTGTGGAGTCCAGTGTACCCCACAGAAGAAATTAATGTGTCACACCCATTGGCAGCAACCTTAGAATAGCTGCTGACGGGCACAATTGAGAAAGGAAGGGGGGGGGGGACATTTGAATCCAGCACATAGATGCAATTCAAATATGTAATTTGAACCTTCCTATTTTAAAATATAATGGATGAACTTCACCCTGTGATAACAATCTTCATGATATAGAGATCTCATATGCAAAATAAGTATGAGTTGGGATAGGGCTGGGGAGGGTGGCTGCTCGGGCAAGCCCCTCCCCCGTCAAGTTAAGGAGATTCAACTGAGGAAGCACAAGGGAACTCTCGTCTGGGGACAACAACTGCAGGGAGACCACATTTTTTCAGATGAACATGGGAGGGCGGAAGGCTGCCTAATACTGAAGCACCATCAAATATCAAACCATATGCAATAACTAGTACAAGCATTCCTGGGGGAAGGTCTGCAGGAGACGAATTTGCATACGGTGATGTCATCCAAGCAGTGGGCCAAAGTTGGCTGGAACCCTCATCTGCATATGAAAAGAGAAAAGGGTTATGCAGGGCATGGCGGCCTTTTGCGGCGCTTGGATGACCCCTAGTTCGCATTAAACACCTCCACCCTCCTTCGGTGTGGGGCTCATGTTGGCTATGCCCCAGCCCCTGAAGCATTCAAGCTGATTTCTTGCAGCAGCTGGGCACTGTAACAGCTCCAGAGCTGCTCTGTAAGGCAAATAAAAGGGTGTGGGCCCTGCAGCACTACCTGTAGTTCGCATTGTGCGTTGGAAGGCACAAAGTAAGCAGACGGGAGAAGTCAGGATAGTGCGCAAGGGCATAGAAGGGAGCGGCTCAAGAAAAGAGAAGTGGAAACAGACAGCAAACTCGGCTGGAGAGAGACCTGAGACAAAGAGATCTGAATTATACGAGAGCCGACCAGGGGAAACACAAATTATGCAGTCAAGTTTCCCATATTTGGGGAAATCGCAGGGGCAGCACACCCAGAGTGCAATGGTTGAGCCTTGCCCTGGGAGAAGCACCTTCAAGATCATAGTATCTCACCTGGCAGGTAAGTAGGAGTTGGGCTAGAGCTGGGGAGGGTCGCTGCTCGGGCACCCCCCTGTCAAGTGAAGGAGATCCAACTGAGGCAGCACAATGGAACTCTCGAAAGAAGAACAAGGCTAGAGGAAGATCTGAGACAAAGAAATCTGACTTTTACCAGAGCTGACCAGCGGAAAACACAAACACAGTCCCCAACTACCACAAATAATGCAGGCGAGTTTCCCACATTTGGGTAAATCACAGGGGTCAGCATACCCAGAATGCAATGAATGAACCTCACCCTGGGTGAACAATTTTCATGACCATGGTGTCTCCTATGCAAAATAAGTATGATTTGGGATAGGGCTGGGGAGGGCCGCTGCTCAGGCACATCTCTGTCAAGTAAAGGAGATTCAACTGAGGCAGCACAAGGGAACTCTCATATGGGGACAACAACTGCAGGGAGAACACATATTTTCAGATGAACATGGGAGGGCAGAAGGCTGCCTAATACTGAAGCACCCCCAAACAACAAACCAAATGCAACAACTAGTGCAAGCATTCCTGGGGGAAGGCCTGCAGCAGATGGATTTGCATATGGTGATGTTATCCAAGCAGTGGGTCAAAGTTGGCTTCAACCCTCATCTGCATATGAAAAGAGAAAAGGGGCGTGCAGGGCATGGCGGCCTTTTGTGGTGCTTGGATGACCCCTAGATCGCATTAAACACCCCCACCCTCCTTTGGTGTGGGGCTCATGTTGGCCATGCCCCATCCCATGAAGCATTCAAGCTGATTTCTTGCAGCAGCTGGGCACTGTAACAGCTCCAGAGCTGCTCTGTAAGGCAAGTAAAAGGGTGTGGGCCCTGCAGCACTACCTGTAGTTTGCATTGTGCATTGGAAGGCACAAAGTAAGCAGACGGGAGGAGAAGTCAGGATAGTGCACAAGGGTATAGAAGTCAGGATAGTGCACAAGGGTATAGAAGCACCTTCCTGATTATAGTATCTCACCTGGGTGTGCTGCCCCTGCGATTTCCCCAAATGTGGGAAACTTGACTGCATAATTTGTGTTTCCCCTGGTCGGCTCTCATATAATTCAGATCTCTTTGTCTCAGGTCTATCTCCAGCCTAGTTTGCTGTCTGTTTCCACTTCTTTTTTCTTGAGCCCCTCCCTTCTATACCCTTGTGGACTATCCTGACTTCTCCTCCTGTCTGCTTACTTTGTGCCTTCCAATGCACAATGCAAACTACAGGTAGTGCTGCAGGGCCCACACCCTTTTACTTGCCTTACAGAGCAGCTCTGGAGCTGTTACAGTGCCAAGCTGCTGCAAGAAATCAGCTTGAATGCTTCAGGGGCTGGGGCATGGCCAACATGAGCCCCACACCGAAGGAGGGTGGGGGTGTTTAATGCGAACTAAGGGTCATCCAAGCGCCGCAAAAGGCCGCCATGCCCTGCATACCCCTTTTCTCTTTTCATATGCAGATGAGGGTTCCAGCCAACTTTGGCCCACTGCTTGGATGACATCACTATATGCATATCCGTCTTCTGCAGACCTTCCCCCAGGAATGCTTGTACTAGTTGTTGCATTTGGTTTGTTGTTTGGGGGTGCTTCAGTATTAGGCAGCCTTCTGCCCTCCCATGTTCATCTGAAAATATGTGTTCTCACTGCAGTTGTTGTCCCCAGATGAGAGTTCCCTTGTGCTGCCTCAGTTGAATCTCCTTTACTCTAAAACTTGTAAAACTTAGCAAAAGTGTTTACTAAATAGCTGCTCGGCAAAGTTGCAATGCCGAGACTCCCCGACCAGCTGCCCAGGATGAACCCACCTTTCTAGTAGAATGGGTCTTCACCTAATTCAGTAACGGCAATCCTGCCGTGGAATGAGCATGCTGAATCTTACCACAGATCCAGCGCATAATTGTCTACATGGAAGCAGGACACCCAATCCTGTTGGGAGCATACAGGACAAACAGAGCCTCTGTTTTCCTAATCTGAACCGTTCTGGTGACATAAATTTTCAAAGTTCTGACCACAGCCAGAGACTTTGACTCAACGAAGGTGTCAGTGGCCAAAGGCACCATGTGGAAAGATGAACCACCTTCGGCAGAAATAGTTGACGTGTCCTCAAATCTGCTCTATCTTCATGAAATATCAAATAAAGGCTCTTGTGATACTGCATGGTTTGTACTGTTTTCCATGTGCTCCCAGATCTTTCAAGCAAGAAGCATGGTCAAGAAAGTTCTGTTTGAAAAGAAACAACATTTACTGTCATTGTTATAGAATTTGGGAGAAAAAACAAGAAGAAATCTGCACTGTTGACGCACTGGACAGAATGAATGAATCATAAAATATAACCTTTATTAAGTATGTATTAAAATTGGATAAATATTAATATTATTATCCCAAACTGCAGTGAAACATAAAGGTTAAAATCACAGAACTAACATACATGTGCATAAGAAGAATAAAGAGATGTGAAAAAAAGGTTTAAAAAGCGTGTCCGTGTGTGATTATTTTTGAAGGCACAACCCTGGCGGGGTTGTTTATATAGATATATATGTTGCAAATAATCACTTTCTAGCGTAATGTTATTAAATAGCTGTTAGTATCTATGTCGTCAGGTACCACTGGGTCGTATCCTATATACTCCTGTGGGAAACTTGACTGCATAATTTGTGTTTCCCCTGGTCGGCTCTCGTATAATTCAGATCTCTTTGTCTCAGGTCTCTCTCCAGCCTAGTTTGCTGTCTGTTTCCACTTCTCTTTTCTTGAGCCGCTGCCTTCTATGCCCTTGTGCACTCTCCAGACTTCTCCTATCTGCTTACTTTGTGCCTTCCAACGCACAATGCAAACTACAGGTAGTGCTGCAGGGCCCACACCCTTTTACTTGCCTTACAGAGCAGCTCTGGAGCTGTTACAGTGCCCAGCTGCAGCAAGAAATCAGCTTGAATGCTTCAGGGGCTGGGGCATAGCCAACATGAGCCCCACACCGACGGAGGGTGGAGGTGTTTAATGCAAACTAGGGGTCAGCCAAGCGCCGCAAAAGGCCGCCATGCCCTGCATGCCCCTTTTCTCTTTTCATATGCAGACGAGGGTTGAAGCCAACTTTGACCCACTGCTTGGATGACATCACCATATGCAAATCCATCTGCGGCAGGCCTTCCCCCAGGAATGCTTGCACTAGTTGTTGCATTTGGTTTGTTGTTTGGGGGTGCTTCAGTATTAGGCAGCCTTCTGCCCTCCCATGTTCATCTGAAAATATGTGTTCTCCCTGCAGTTGTTGTCCCCAGATGAGAGTTCCCTTGTGCTGCCTCAGTTGAATCTCCTTTACTTGACAGAGATGTGCCTGAGCAGCGGCCCTCCCCAGCCCTATCCCAAATCATACTTATTTTGCATAGGAGATACCATGGTCATGAAGATTGTTCTCCCAGGGTTAGGTTCATTCATTGCGTTCTGGGTATGCTGACCTCTGTGATTTCCCCAAATGTGGGAAACTCAACTGCATTATTTGTGGTAGTGGGGGACTGTGTTTGTGCTTTCCTCTGGTCAGCTCTGGTAAAAGTCAGATTTCTTTGTCTCAGATCTTCCTCTAGCCTTGTTCTTCTTTCAAGAGTTCCCTTGTGCTGCCTCAGTTGGATCTCCTTCACTTGACAGGGGGGTGCCCGAGCAGCGACCCTCCCCAGCTCTAGCCCAACTCCTACTTACCTGCCAGGTGAGATACTATGATCATGAAGTTGCTTCTCCCAGGGCAAGGCTCACCCATTGCACTCTGGGTGTGCTGCCCCTGCGATTTCCCCAAATATGGGAAACTTGATTGCATAATTTGTGTTTCCCCTAGTCGGCTCTCATATAATTCAGATCTCTTTGTCTCAGGTCTCTCTCCAGCCTAGTTTGCTGTCTGTTTCCACTTCTTTTTTCTTGAGCCCCTCCCTTCTATACCCTTGTGCACTATCCTGACTTCTCCTCCTGTCTGCTTACTTTGTGCCTTCCGATGCACAATGCAAACTACAGGTAGTGCTGCAGGGCCCACACCCTTTTACTTGCCTTACAGAGCAGCTCTGGAGCTGTTACAGTGCCAAGCTGCTGCAAGAAATCAGCTTGAATGCTTCAGGGGCTGGGGCATGGCCAACATGAGCCCCACACCGAAGTAGGGTGGGGGTGTTTAATGCGAACTAAGGGTCATCCAAGCGCCGCAAAAGGCCGCCATGCCCTGCATACCCCTTTTCTCTTTTCATATGCAGATGAGGGTTCCAGCCAACTTTGGCCCACTGCTTGGATGACATCACTGTATGCAAATCCGTCTTCTGCAGACCTTCCCCCAGGAATGCTTGTACTAGTTGTTGCATTTGGTTTGTTGTTTGGGGGTGCTTCAGTATTAGGCAGCCTTCTGCCCTCCCATGTTCATCTGAAAATATGTGTTCTCCCGGCAGTTGTTGTCCCCAGATGAGAGTTCCCTTGTGCTGCCTCAGTTGAATCTCCTTTACTTGACAGAGATGTGCCTGAGCAGCGGCCCTCCCCAGCCCTATCCCAAATCATACTTATTTTGCATAGGAGATACCATGGTCATAAAGATTGTTCTCCCAGGGTGAGGTTCATTCATTGCATTCTGGGTATGCTGACCCCTGTGATTTCCCCAAATGTGGGAAACTCAACTGCATTATTTGTGGTAGTGGGGGACTGTGTTTGTGTTTTCCTCTGGTCAGCTCTGGTAAAAGTCAGATTTCTTTGTCTCAGATCTTCCTCTAGCCTTGTTCTTCTTTCGAGAGTTCCATTGTGCTGCCTCAGTTTGATCTCCTTCACTTGACAGGGGGGTACCCGAGCAGCGACCCTCCCCAGCTCTAGCCCAACTCCTACATAACTGCCAGGTGAGATACTATGATCATGAAGGTGCTTCTCCCAGGGCAAGGCTCACCCATTGCACTCTGGGTGTGCTGCTCCTGCGATTTCCCCAAATGTGGGAAACTTGACTGCATAATTTGTGTTTCCCCTGGTCGGCTCTCGTATAATTCAGATCTCTTTGTCTCAGGTCTCTCTCCAGCCTAGTTTGCTGTCTGTTTCCACTTCTCTTTTCTTGAGCTGCTGCCTTCTATGCCCTTGTGCACTCTCCTGACTTCTCCTGTCTGCTTACTTTGTGCCTTCCAACGCACAATGCAAACTACAGGTAGTGCTGCAGGGCCCACACCCTTTTACTTGCCTTTCAGAGCAGCTCTGGAGCTGTTACAGTGCCCAGCTGCTGCAAGAAATCAGCTTGAATGCTTCAGGGGCTGGGGCATAGCCAACATGAGCCCCACACCGACGGAGGGTGGAGGTGTTTAATGCGAACTAAGGGTCATCCAAGCGCCGCAAAAGGCCGCCATGCCCTGCATACCCCTTTTCTCTTTTCATATGCAGATGAGGGTTCCAGCCAACTTTGGCCCACTGCTTGGATGACATCACCGTATGCAAATACGTCTTCTGCAGACCTTCCCCCAGGAATGCTTGTACTAGTTGTTGCATTTGGTTTGTTGTTTGGGGTGCTTCTGTATTAGGCAGCCTTCTGCTCTCCCATGTTCATCTGAAAATATGTGTTCTCCCTGCAGTTGTTGTCCCCAGATGAGAGTTCTCTTGTGCTGCCTCAGTTGAATCTCCTTTACTTGACAGAGATGTGCCTGAGCAGCGGCCCTCCCCAGCCCTATCCCAAATCATACTTATTTTGCATAGGAGATACCATGGTCATGAAGATTGTTCTTCCAGGGTGAGGTTCATTCATTGCATTCTGGGTATGCTGACCCCTGTGATTTCCCCAAATGTGGGAAACTCGACTGCATTATTTGTGGTAGTGGGGGACTGTGTTTGTGCTTTCCTCTGGTCAGCTCTGGTAAAAGTCAGATTTCTTTGTCTCAGATCTTCCTCTAGCCTTGTTCTTTTTTTGAGAGTTTCCTTGTGCTGCCTCAGTTGGATTTCCTTCACTTGACAGGGGGGTGCCCGAGCAGCGACCCTCCCCAGCTCTAGCCCAACTCCTACTTACCTGCCAGGTGAGATACTATGATCAGGAAGGTGCTTCTCCCAGGGCAAGGCTCACCCATTGCACTCTGGGTGTGCTGCTCCTACGATTTCCCCAAATGTGGGACACTTGACTACATAATTTGTGTTTCCTCTGGTCGGCTACTCGTATAATTCAGATCTCTTTGTCTCAGGTCTCTCTCCAGCCTAGTTTGCTGTCTGTTTCCACTTCTCTTTTCTTGAGCCCCTGCCCTTGCCCTTGTGCACTCTCCTGACTTCTCCTGTCTGCTTACTTTGTGCCTTCCAACGCACAATGCAAACTACAGGTAGTGCTGCAGGGCCAACACCCTTTTACTTGCCTTACAGAGCAGCTCTGGAGCTGTTACAGTGCCCAGCTGCTGCAAGAAATCAGCTTGAATGCTTCAGGGGCTGGGGCATAGCCAACATGAGCCCCACACCGATGGAGGGTGGAGGTGTTTAATGCGAACTAAGGGTCATCCAAGCGCCGCAAAAGGCCGCCATGCCCTGCATACCCCTTTTCTCTTTTCATATGCAGATGAGGGTTCCAGCCAACTTTGGCCCACTGCTTGGATGACATCACCGTATGCAAATCCGTCTTCTGCAGACCTTTTCCCAGGAATGCTTGTACTAGTTGTTGCATTTGGTTTGTTGTTTGGGGGTGCTTCAGTATTAGGCAGCCTTCTGCTCTCCCATGTTCATCTGAAAATATGTGTTCTCCCTGCAGTTGTTGTCCCCAGATGAGAGTTCCCTTGTGCTGCCTCAGTTGAATCTCCTTTACTTGACAGAGATGTGCCTGAGCAGCGGCCCTCCCCAGCCCTATCCCAAATCATACTTATTTTGCATAGGAGATACCATTGTCATGAAGATTGTTCTCCCAGGGTGAGGTTCATTCATTGCATTCTGGGTATGCTGACCCCTGTCATTTCCCCAAATGTGGGAAACTCGACTGCATTATTTGTGGTAGTGGGGTACTGTGTTTGTGCTTTCCTCTGGTCAGCTCTGGTAAAAGTCAGATTTCTTTGTCTCAGATCTTCCTCTAGCCTTGTTCTTTTTTCAAGAGTTTCCTTGTGCTGCCTCAGTTGGATCTCCTTCACTTGACAGGGGGGTGCCCGAACAGCGACCCTCCCCAGCTCTAGCCCAACTCCTACTTACCTCCCAGGTGAGATACTATGATCAGGAAGGTGCTTCTCCCAGGGCAAGGCTCACCCAATGCACTCTGGGTGTGCTGCTCCTACGATTTCCCCAAATGTGGGACACTTGATTACATAATTTGTGTTTCCTCTGGTCGGCTCTCGTATAATTCAGATCTCTTTGTCTCAGGTCTCTCTCCAGCCTAGTTTGCTGTCTGTTTCCACTTCTCTTTTCTTGAGCCGCTCCCTTCTATGCCCTTGTGCACTATCCTGACTTCTCCCGTCTGCTTACTTTGTGCCTTCCAACGCACAATGCAAACTACAGGTAGTGCTGCAGGGCCCACACCCTTTTACTTGCTTTACAGAGCAGCTCTGGAGCTGTTACAGTGCCCAGCTGCTGCAAGAAATCAGCTTGAATGCTTCAGGGGCTGGGGCATAGCCAACATGAGCCCCACACCGAAGGAAGGTGGAGGTGTTTAATGCAAACTAGGGGTCATCCAAGCGCCGCAAAAGGCCGCCATGCCCTGCACACCCCTTTTTTATTTTCATATGCAGACGAGGGTTGAAGCCAACTTTGACCCACTGCTTGGATGACATCACCATATGCAAATCCATCTGCTGCAGGCCTTCCCCCAGGAATGCTTGCACTAGTAGTTGCATTTGGTTTGTTGTTTGGGGGTGCTTCAGTGTTAGGCAGCCTTCTGCCCTCCCATGTTCATCTGAAAATATGTGTTCTCCCTGCAGTTGTTGTCCCCAGATGAGAGTTCCCTTGTGTTGCCTCAGTTGAATCTCCTTTACTTGACAGAGATGTGCCTGAGCAGCGGCCCTCCCCAGCCCTATCCCAAAT
This sequence comes from Pseudophryne corroboree, assembly GCF_028390025.1. Classification (NCBI taxonomy): domain Eukaryota; kingdom Metazoa; phylum Chordata; class Amphibia; order Anura; family Myobatrachidae; genus Pseudophryne; species Pseudophryne corroboree. Next base: position 86,879 of record NW_026967650.1, on the reverse strand, counting down.
CATACTTATTTTGCATAGGAGATACCATGGTCATGAAGATTGTTCTCCCAGGGTGAGGTTCATTCATTGCACTCTGGGTATGCTGACCCCTGTGATTTCCCCAAATGTGGGAAACTCGACTGCATTATTTGTGGTAGTGGGGGACTGCGTTTGTGCTTTCCTCTGGTCAGCTCTGGTAAAAGTCAGATTTCTTTGTCTCAGATCTTCCTCTAGCCTTGTTCTTCTTTCGAGAGTTCCCTTGTGCTGCCTCAGTTGGATCTCCTTCACTTGACAGGGGGTGCCCGAGCAGCAATCCTCCACAGCTCTAGCCCAACTCCTACTTACCTGCCAGGTGAGATACTATGATGTTCACTGTTAGGGCAATCAGGATGTGGAATTCCCTGCCAGGGAAGGTGGTAATGGCGGACTCTGTAATTGGATTTAAAAAAGGAATGGATACATTTCTGAATGAAAAAGCTATCCAAGGTTATAATACTTAAAATATCAACATGGTTAATCCGGGGGTAACATGAGTTATAGTAACTAACTAGTCATAAAACATTATTCAGCAAGTATGTAGAATCATCACAACTTAAAACAGGTTGAACACGATGGGCAATTTGCCTCTATTCAACCTCAAAAACTATGTTACTATATGTTACTATATTACTATGTTACTGTAGTATACAGAACACCACAATGTAATGAGCAGTGATAGTGAGCACTGATGAGGATACTAGAACTGACACTGAGCAGCAAGATGCAGCACTGGACTATAAGTAATGTACTGTAGTATGCTGAGCACCACAATGCAGCACAAGACAATGAGCAGTGATACTGAGCACTGATGAGGATACTACTGAGAACTGACACTGAGCAGGAGAGACACACTACTAGTATTACTGAGCAGCAATAAGTAACCACTGATACTGAGCACTGATATTGAGATTTCCACTGAGAGAACATAGAAACGTCCTCTCCGCTCTCTCTTCAATGCACGAGTAAAAATGGCGGCAACGCGCAGCTCTTTTTATGGAATCCGAATCTCGAGAGAATCCGACAGCGGGATGATGACATTTTCCCTTGTTCAGGTTTTCCGAGTCAGGCGGGAACAACCGAGCCTGCCTCGGACCAGTGTAAACCACGTGGAGTTCGTCGGGAATTCGGTTCTCGGAGAACCGAACCCGCTCCTCTCTACCTTATACCCATCAATTTTTTTATTTTCAATCTAAGCCCCTGCAGTTTTCTGTAAGCATCTGCTTCGCTATGATGATCAACAAGTCACAAGGGCAAACACTCAGGGCTTGAGGCGTAGATCTTAGGACCAGCTGCTACAAGCATGGCAGAGGTGTCACTATCACTGGTGACACCCAGAGAGGTGGCGAAGGAGATTGTAATGCAGTGCGCGCAGATAAGCAGCGCAATGGTAAAAAGGAGGCATGGTTTCATAGGTAGGGGCGTGGCCTGGTGGCCTGAATCTACATTTTGTTGCTCCGGGTGTCCCGGGGGTTGGGGGCTGCACCCGGGGACTAGTGTGTGTGCGGTGCTGGCTCCTGCACAGTGACAGGGCATGGCCACCCAGCATGACGCCTCCATTCTTGACCATGCTGTAATTGCAGTCGCACTGCAGTTCAGCGTGATCATAAAAAATGGTGTAGCCTCCTGCTGGTGCAGACTGTATGTGCGCGCAGGAAGCCGCCACCATTTTTGTGATCACAGCGGCTGAATGTGATGTCATACAGCCGCTGTGACCACGCCCCCTGTGTCTCCTCCGTTGCAGACCCCATTTTGAAGCCTTGCCCCCGCACCGCTCCATCCCTGACTTGGAAATGGAGTGTTGCTGACCCCCCTCTCCCCCCCCGCCCCGATTGACAGGCAGAGGCGATCGCATTCTCTGCGGGGTGCCGCAGAAAATGCAGGCACATGCGTATGCTGTTAGCAATTTTTGCAGTTGGATCGCTTATTGTGATTGCATTCCAACCTGAATCAGGCCCTATTACCTATCACAATGCGCTGCGGGCAGTACAAAATTGGGTTAATATAGGAGTAAAACTCCCAGACCTGTGCTCCTTAACTGTACCTGGTGGCTAGTGGAGCGGCTGCCCAGTAATCAGTGTCCACGCCAGTGCGCACACGGTCCACCCCCTACGGCCACGCTCCCCTTCATCAGCGGCCTCGTGATCCGGAAGGGCGGTGTGTGTGTGACTGACCTTAGGAAGAAACTGGAGCCTCCGCTGCAGTGACCCAGCAACCAGGGCACGGGAGTATACAGCGCCGCTGGGAGTGATGAAGCTGCAGTAAAGATGTCTATTAGACCTAGCCTGCTGCAGCCCTTGTAGATTCTCATAAAACAAGTTCTTCTTTTCTTGTCAAAATTAATAGCTAAGAATAGGCTGCCTGAGGCAGGCCCCTGTTAAGTGGCCTGCTACTGAAGGCACCAACTACAAACTGAGCTCCCTGTTCATGGAAGCGGGGTTATAGAGGAGGATGCGCTGAGCATCTTGGGAACAGTCAAAAGCTTTGAGCCGGTTGGTGCCTCAGATCAAGATCCTACTCTACACCCCAATGTGAATCCTTGTGGAGTCCAGTGTACCCCACAGAAGAAATTAATGTGTCACACCCATTGGCAGCAACCTTAGAATAGCTGCTGACGGGCACAATTGAGAAAGGAAGGGGGGGGGGGGGGACATTTGAATCCAGCACATAGATGCAATTCAAATATGTAATTTGTACCTTCCTATTTTAAAATATAATGGATGAACCTCACCCTGTGAGAACAATCTTCATGATCAAGAGATCTCATATGCAAAATAAGTATGAGTTGGGATAGGGCTGGGGAGGGTGGCTGCTCGGGCAGCCCCTCCCCCGTCAAGTTAAGGAGATTCAACTGAGGACGCACAAGGGAACTCTCGTCTGGGGACAACAACTGCAGGGAGACCACATCTGTTCAGATGAACATGGGAGGGTGGAAGGCTGCCTAATATTGAAGCACCATCAAATATCAAACCATATGCAACAACTAGTACAAGCATTCCTGGGGGAAGGTCTGCAGAAGACGGATTTGCATACGGTGATGTCATCCAAGATGTGGGCCAAAGTTGGCTGGAACCCTCATCTGCATATGAAAAGAGAAAAGGGGCATGCAGGGCATGGCGGCCTTTTGCGGTGCTTGGATGACCCCTAGTTCGCATTAAACACCCCCACCCTCCTTTGGTGTGGGGCTCATGTTGGCCATGCCCCATCCCCTGAAGCATTCAAGCTGATTTCTTGCAGCAGCTGGGCACTGTAACAGCTCCAGAGCTGTTCTGTAAGGCAAGTAAAAGGGTGTGGGCCCTGCAGCACCACCTGTAGTTCGCATTGTGCATTGGAAGGCACAAAGTAAGCAGACGGGAGGAGAAGTCAGGATAGTGCGCAAGGGCATCCTTTTCTCTTAGTCCGTAGAGGATGCTGGGGTCACATTAAGAACCATGGGGTATAGACGGGATCCGCAAGAGACATGGGCACTTTAAGACTTTCAAAGGGTGTGAACTGGCTCCTCCCTCTATGCCCCTCCTCCAGACTCCAGTTATAGGAACTGTGCCCAGGGAGACGGACATTTCGAGGAAAGGATTTATTGTTAAACTAAGGTGAGCATCTTACCAGCTCACACCTTAAGCATGCCGCAGAACGTGGCATTCAACAGAACACAAGCCAACGGCATGAACAATTGCAGCAAAAAGCTGACCAGAACCATAACATAACATGTGTATAACCACAAGTAATAACTGCAGACACAGTATGGACTGGGACGGGTGCCCAGCATCCTCTACGGACTAAGAGAAAAGGATTTACCGGTAGGTATTAAAATCCTATTTTCTCATACGACCTAGAGGATGCTGGGGTCACATTAAGAACCATGGGGTTATACCAAAGCTCTTGAACGGGTGGGAGAGTGCGTACGACTCTGCAGCACCGAATGACCCAACTTGAGGTTATCATCAGCCAAGGTATCAAACTTGTAAAACTTAGCAAAAGTGTTTACTAAATAGCTGCTCGGCAAAGTTGCAATGCCGAGACTCCCCGACCAGCTGCCCAGGATGAACCCACCTTTCTAGTAGAATGGGTCTTCACCTAATTCAGTAACGGCAATCCTGCCATGGAATGAGCATGCTGAATCTTACCACAGATCCAGCGCATAATGGTCTACATGGAAGCAGGACACCCAATCCTGTTGGGAGCATACAGGACAAACAGAGCCTCTGTTTTCCTAATCTGAACCGTTCTGGTGACATAAATTTTCAAAGTTCTGACCACAGCCAGAGACTTTGACTCAACGAAGGTGTCAGTGGCCAAAGGCACCATGTGGAAAGATGAACCACCTTCGGCAGAAATTGTTGACGTGTCCTCAATTCTGCTCTATCTTCATGAAAGATCAAATAAAGGCTCTTGTGATACTGCATGGTTTGTACTGTTTTCCATGTGCTCCCAGATCTTTCAAGCAAGTAGCATGGTCAAGAAAGTTCTGTTTGAAAAGAAACAACATTTACTGTCATTGTTATAGAATTTGGGAGAAAAAACAAGAAGAAATCTGCACTGTTGACGCACTGGACAGAATGAATGAATCATAAAATATAACCTTTATTAAGTATGTATTAAAATTGGATAAATATTAATATTATTATCCCAAACTGCAGTGAAACATAAAGGTTAAAATCACAGAACTAACATACATGTGCATAAGAAGAATAAAGAGATGTGAAAAAAAGGTTTAAAAAGCGTGTCCGTGTGTGATTATTTTTGAAGGCACAACCCTGGCGGGGTTGTTTATATAGATATATATGTTGCTAATAATCACTTTCTAGCGTAATGTTATTAAATAGCTGTTAGTATCTATGTCGTCAGGTACCACTGGGTCGTATCCTATAAACTCCCTTCACTCAATAGGGGTTACCTCCCGGGAAGCCATCCCCATTGGCGAATTTGTGGGGGTGATTGAGTATAACCGGTAAGCTAACCTCCAATTTGTGGGGTGCTTAGGTAGATGGGGATCACTTATTTCTCTGTGTCCCCTAAGACTATATTCCTAAATTCAATACCACAGGGGGATAGCTTTCTATATCGGATAAGGAATCACTTGATAGGGAAATCTCTATGCATCATGGAAAGATCATATTTATTAATATCCAAACTAAAAAAATGATGAATAGCTTTAATTTAGCTGTTTAGATATAGTTAATTGGCGAGATATACCAACAGGTGCGGTTGCCTTAAGGAATATGGCAATTCCAATATAAATAGCAGCCCTCCTTCATATAATCAGCCAGATCTTATTAAATCTGGTCCAGATATAGCCGTTCAGATATACTTAATTGACAACATATATCAATCGGTGGGGTTGCCTTAAGGAATATAGCAATTCCAATTCTCATATAAATAGCAACCTTCCTTCATATATTCAGCCAGATCTTATTTAATCTGATCTAGGCGTAGGCAATAATGCTTTCCTTAGAGGTATAGCCACCTCAATTCTTATTAGGAAGCAAAGTGTCTGTCATAATGGTTTATCCAATTCATCTAAGAAATAATATATTCCATGTGTCAGAGATTCATTACTCTCTATTTACACTGTTAAAGAGTTAATTCTTATTATGTTACAGTGTAATGAAATTATCATATAGGGAGATGTGGCAATTCCATGTGCTATATATATAATAACCCTTAGTGGTCCAGATTCCACAATGAGGAATTTTCTTATAAACCGCTGAAACACACAGCTGTTTGACTGACTTCCAAATATATCTATCTCACTTTGTAACAGTCTTATGATAGAGAAACTGTTACATATTCGGTCACTTAGTTATCTAAAGGTAAACAGACTCAGTGTGAGGGTAATATAATATATCAAATGCGCTGTCAATAATCGTGGTAACTGGTGTAATAATGTGGTATATTGAGTATGCTAGTAAGGCATATAACTGCTCTCCAGCCTTTAAGTGTTACCAATCAATTTGTTACACTGTAAAGGATTTATGGTGTCCTGTTAGGACATGCAGCTGCTAGGCTGACTCAAAGATTTATCCATTTGTAACAATTATGTAACAGTTATATACATGTTACTGGTATTACATAGAAATAGTATGACACAGGCCAGCAGTCCCATGTGTCTAGATTCCACAATAGGAGATTTTCTTTGTCTTATAAACTGCTGGAACACACAGCTGCTAGACTGACTTCAAATATATATATTACTTTGTAACAGTCTTATAGTAAAGAGACTGTTACACACTGTCATTTAGTTATCTCAAGGTTAGCAGATTCTGTGTGAGGATAGTGTTCTGTTAGAACATGCAGCTGCTAGGCTGACTCATAGAAAATGTATCCATTTGTAACAAATGACACATACAGCATTAAATTAATATCTATAGCAGCCCATGTGACATCTCTACTCTTATCATAATTGTCTGGTTATTGCCAATCTGGACAGCAGGAGTGATATATATTCACTAGTCCCAATATCCCATCATATAAATATACCCACACTGATATACTTTCTTATCAAGAGTTATTAGTAGCTATCTGTATGCACTTTAGACATTGTATCTGCTAAGTGACATCATATCTAGTGTATTCCTTTCTTATAGCTCAGCTTCTATTCCCTATTAGTGGAGACTAACAGCTAACATCATAATCATATATTTTTGTTTTATAACATTTCACATGAGTCAAATACACGCGGACACGCCGTGCCCTACACGTGTGTTTCACTGCATCTATGGCAACTTACATTAAAGCTAACAAGAAAGCACACTCGTTCTGTCTTTAAACTGATAAAAGAAACCCCAATAATATGGGGCATGCAAAAATTGAGATAAAACTCAGTTTTGCTCCTCTCCACGGAAATCTTTAATAAAAGGCGAAATATTTGTTAGTTCTGAAGAGAAACCAGAGCATGACCAAGATTCCACCTGTCGCCTGAGTGCCATGCCAGCAGTTCTCATTGAGCTCAAAGTGAGCACCCAATTTGAAAGAAAGATAGCAGATTTCTCACCAGGCTTCCCCTAGCTATAAACATGGTTTGTACTCTTTTCCATGTGTTCCCAGATCTTTCAAGCAATTAGTATAGTCAAGAAAGTTCTGTTTGAAAAGAAACAAACATTTACTGTCATTTCTATGCAAATGAGCTTACATTAAAGCACACTCGTTCTATCTTTAAACAGATAAAATTAAACCCCAATAAGATGGGGAATGCAAAATTTGAGATAAAACTCAGTTTTGCTCCTCTCCACGGAAATCTTTAGTAAAAGGCGAAAGATTTGTTCGTTCTGAAGAGAAACCAGAGCATGACCAAGATTCCACCTGTCGCCTGAGTGCCATGCCAGCAGTCCTCATTCAGCTCAAAGTGAGCACCCAATTTGAAAGAAAGAAAGCAGATTTCTCACCAGGCTTCCCCTTGCTATAAGCATGGTTTGTACTCTTTTCCATGTGCTCCCAGATCTTTCAAGCAAGTAGCATGGTCAAGAAAGTTCTGTTTGAAAAGAAACAGACATTTACTGTCATTGTTATACAAATAAACTTACATTAAAGCCAACAAGAAAGCACACTCATTCTGTCCTTAAACTGATAAAAGAAACCCCAATAATATGGGGCATGCAAAAATTGAGATAAAACTCAGTTTTGCTCCTCTCCACGGAAATCTTTAATAAATGGCGAAAGATTTGTTCATTCTGAAGAGAAACCAGAGCATGACCAAGATTCCACCTGTCGCCTGAGTGCCATGCCAGCAGTCCTCATTCAGATCAAAGTGAGCGCCCAATTTGAAAGAAAGCAGATTTCTCACCTGGCTTCTCCTTGCTATAAGCATGGTTTGTACTGTATTCCATGTGCTCCCAGATCTTTCAAGCAAGTAGCATGGTCAAGAAAGTTCTGTTTGAAAAGAAACAAACATTTACTGTAATTTCTATGCAAATGAGCTTTCATTAAAGCACACTCATTCTATCTTTAAACCGATAAAAGAAAATCCAAAAAGATGGGGCATGCAAAAATTGAGGTAAAACTCAGTTTTGCTCCTCTCCACGGAAATCTTTAGTAAAAGGCGAAAGATTTGTTCGTTCTGAAGAGAAACCAGAGCATGACCAAGATTTTCATCTGAAAATATGTGTTCTCCCTGCAGTTGTTGTCCCCAGATGAGAGTTCCCTTGTGCTGCCTCAGTTGAATCTCCTTTACTTGACAGAGATGTGCCTGAGCAGCGGCCCTCCCCAGCCCTATCCCAAATCATACTTATTTTGCATAGGAGATACCATGGTCATGAAGATTGTTCTCCCAGGGTGAGGTTCATTCATTGCATTCTGGGTATGCTGACCCCTGTGATTTCCCCAATGTGGGAAACTCGACTGCATTATTTGTGGTAGTGGGGGACTGTGTTTGTGCTTTCCTCTGGTCAGCTCTGGTAAAAGTCAGATTTCTTTGTCTCAGATCTTCCTCTAGCCTTGTTCTTCTTTCGAGAGTTCCCTTGTGCTGCCTCAGTTGGATCTCCTTCACTTGACAGGGGGTGCCCGAGCAGCAATCCTCCACAGCTCTAGCCCAACTCCTACTTACCTGCCAGGTGAGATACTATGATCTTCACTGTTAGGGCAATCAGGATGTGGAATTCCCTGCCAGGGAAGGTGGTAATGGCGGACTCTGTAATTGGATTTAAAAAAGGAATGGATACATTTCTGAATGAAAAAGCTATCTAAGGTTATAATACTTAAAATATCAACATGGTTAATCCGGGGGTAACATGAGTTATAGTAGCTAACTAGTCATAAAACATTATTCAGCAAGTATGTAGAATCATCACAACTTAAAACAGGTTGAACACGATGGGCAATTTGCCTCTATTCAACCTCAAAAACTATGTTACTATATGTTACTATATTACTATGTTACTGTAGTATACAGAAAACCAAAATGCAATGAACAGTGATAGTGAGCACTGATGAGGATACTAGAACTGACACTGAGCAGCAAGATGCAGCACTGGACTATTAGTAATGTACTGTAGTATGCTGAGCACCACAATGCAGCACAAGACAATGAGCAGTGATACTGAGCACTGATGAGGATACTACTGAGAACTGACACTGAGCAGGAGAGACACACTACTAGTATTACTGAGCAGCAATAAGTAACCACTGATACTGAGCACTGATATTGAGATTTCCACTGAGAGAACATAGCCACGTCCATTCCGCTCTCTCTTCAATGCACGAGTAAAAATGGCGGCAACGCGCAGCTCTTTATATGGAATCCGAATCTCGCGAGAATCCGACAGCGGGATGATGACATTTTCCCTTGTTCAGGTTTTGCGAGTCAGGCGGGAACAACCGAGCCTGCCTCGGACCAGTGTAAACAACGTGGAGTTCGTGGGGAATTCGGTTCTCGGAGAACCGAACCCGCTCCTCTCTACGTTATACCAATCAATTTTTTTATTTTCAATCTAAGCCCCTGCAGTTTTCTGTAAGCATCTGCTTCGCTATGATGATCAACAAGTCACAAGGGCAAACACTCAGGGCTTGAGGCGTAGATCTTAGGACCAGCTGCTACAAGAATGGCAGAGGTGTCACTATCACTGGTGACACCCAGAGAGGTGGCGAGGGAGATTGTAATGCAGTGCGCGCAGATAAGCAGCGCAATGGTAAAAAGGAGGCATGGTTTCATAGGTAGGGGCATGGCCTGGTGGCCTGAATCTACATTTTGTTGCTCCGGGTGTCCCGGGGGTTGGGGGCTGCACCCGGGGACTAGTGTGTGAGCGGTGCTGGCTCCTGCACAGTGAAAGGGCATGGCCACCCAGCATGACGCCTCCCTTCTTGACCATGCTGTAATTGCAGTCGCACTGCAGTTCAGCGTGATCATAAAAAATGGTGTAGCCTCCTGCTGGTGCAGACTGTATGTGCGCGCAGGAAGCCGCCACCATTTTTGTGATCACAGCGGCTGAATGTGATGTCATACAGCCGCTGTGACCACGCCCCCTGTGTCTACTCCGTTGCAGACCCCATTTTGAAGCCTTGCCCCCGCACCGCTCCATCCCTGACTTGGAAATGGAGTGTTGCTGACCCACCTATCCCCCCCCGCCCCGATTGACAGGCAGAGGCGATCGCATTCTCTGCGGGGTGCCGCAGAAAATGCAGGCACATGCGTATGCTCTTAGCAATTTTTGCAGTTGGATCGCTTATTGTGATTGCAATCCAACCTGAATCAGGCCCTATTACCTATCACAATGCGCTGCGGGCAGTACAAAATTGGGTTAATATAGGAGAAAAACCCCCAGACCTGTGCTCCTTAACTGTACCTGGTGGCTAGTGGAGCGGCTGCCCAGTAATCAGTGTCCACGCCAGTGCGCACACGGTCCACCCCCTACGGCCACGCTCCCCTTCATCAGCGGCCTCGTGATCCGGAAGGGTGGTGTGTGTGTGACTGACCTTAGGATGAAACCGGACCCTCCGCTGCAGTGACCCAGCAACCAGGGCACGGGAGTATACAGCGCCGCTGGGAGTGATGAAGCTGCAGTAAAGATGTCTATTAGACCTAGCCTGCTGCAGCCCTTGTAGATTCTCATAAAACAAGTTCTTCTTTTCTTGTCAAAATTTATAGCTAAGAATAGGCTGCCTGAGGCAGGCCCCTGTTAAGTGGCCTGCTACTGAAGGCACCAACTACAAACTGAGCTCCCTGTTCATGGAAGCGGGGTTATAGAGGAGAATGCACTGAGCATCTTGGGAACAGTCAAAAGCTTTGAGCCGGTTGGTGCCTCAGATCAAGATCCTACTCTACACCCCAATGTGAATCCTTGTGGAGTCCAGTGTACCCCACAGAAGAAATTAATGTGTCACACCCATTGGCAGCAACCTTAGAATAGCTGCTGACGGGCACAATTGAGAAAGGAAGGGGGGGGGGGGACATTTGAATCCAGCACATAAATGCAATTCAAATATGTAATTTGTACCTTCCTATTTTAAAATATAATGGATGAACCTCACCCTGTGAGAACAATCTTCATGATCAAGAGATCTCATATGCAAAATAAGTATGAGTTGGGATAGGGCTGGGGAGGGTGGCTGCTCGGGCAGCCCCTCCCCCGTCAAGTTAAGGAGATTCAACTGAGGAAGCACAAGGGAACTCTCGTCTGGGGACAACAACTGCAGGGAGACCACATCTTTTCAGATGAACATGGGAGGGCGGAAGGCTGCCTAATACTGAAGCACCATCAAATATCAAACCATATGCAACATCTAGTACAAGCCTTCCTGGGGGAAGGTCTGCAGCAGACGGATTTGCATACAGTGATGTTATTCAAGCAGTGGGCCAAAGTTGGCTGGAACCCTCATCTGCATATGAAAAGAGAAAAGGGGCGTGCAGGGCATGGCGGCCTTTTGCAGTGCTTGGATGACCCCTAGTTCTCATTAAACACCCCCACCCTCCTTTGGTGTGGGCTCATGTTGGCCATGCCCCATCCCCTGAAGCATTCAAGCTGATTTCTTGCAGCAGCTGGGCACTGTAACAGCTCCAGAGCTGTTCTGTAAGGCAAGTAAAAGGGTGTGGGCCCTGCAGCACCACCTGTAGTTTGCATTGTGCGTTGGAAGGCACAAAGTAAGCAGACGGGAGGAGAAGTCAGGATAGTGCGCAAGGGCATCCTTTTCTCTTAGTCCGTAGAGGATGCTGGGGTCACATTAGGAACCATGGGGTATAGACGGGATCCGCAAGAGACATGGGCACTTTAAGACTATCAAAGGGTGTGAACTGGCTCCTCCCTCTATGCCCCTCCTCCAGACTCCAGTTATAGGAACTGTGCCCATGGAGACGGACATTTCGAGGAAAGGATTTATTGTTAAACTAAGGTGAGCATCTTACCAGCTCACACCTTAAGCATGCCGCAGAACGTGGCATTCAACAGAACACAAGCCAACGGCATGAATAATTGCAGCAAAAAGCTGACCAGAACCATAACACAACATGTGTATAACCACAAGTAATAACTGCAGACACAGTATGGACTGGGACGGGTGCCCAGCATCCTCTACAGACTAAGAGAAAAGGATTTACCGGTAGGTATTAAAATCCTATTTTCTCATACGACCTAGAGGATGCTGGGGTCACATTAAGAACCATGGGGTTATACCAAAGCTCTTGAACGGGTGGAAGAGTGCGTACGACTCTGCAGCACCGAATGACCCAACTTGAAGTTATCATCGGCCAAGGTATCAAACTTGTAAAACTTAGCAAAAGTGTTTACTAAATAGCTGCTCGGCAAAGTTGCAATGCCGAGACTCCCCGACCAGCTGCCCAGGATGAACCCACCTTTCTAGTAGAATGGGTCTTCACCTAATTCAGTAACGGCAATCCTGCCATGGAATGAGCATGCTGAATCTTACCACAGATCCAGCGCATAATGGTCTACATGGAAGCAGGACACCCAATCCTGTTGGGAGCATACAGGACAAACAGAGCCTCTGTTTTCCTAATCTGAACCGTTCTGGTGACATAAATTTTCAAAGTTCTGACCACAGCCAGAGACTTTGACTCAACGAAGGTGTCAGTGGCCAAAGGTACCATGTGGAAAGATGAACCACCTTCGGCAGAAATTGTTGACGTGTCCTCAATTCTGCTCTATCTTCATGAAAGATCAAATAAAGGCTCTTGTGATACTGCATGGTTTGTACTGTTTTCCATGTGCTCCCAGATCTTTCAAGCAAGTAGCATGGTCAAGAAAGTTCTGTTTGAAAAGAAACAAACATTTACTGTCATTGTTATGCAAATAAACTTACATTAAAGCTAACCAGAAAGCACACTCGTTCTGTCTTTAAACTGATAAAAGAAACCCCAATAATATGGGCATACCTCCCAACTTTGTCGGCTCGCAAAGAGGGACACACGCGCGGCGAAGTCGCACGCGCTCCCAAAAAGGGCGTGGCCTAAGTAAAAAGGGGCATGGCTTCGCGGGAGGACCCGCGATCGCGAGTCACGCCCCCGTTTTCGGCACTGAGGGGGCATGCCCAGCGCTCTGTGAGCCGCTGGCATGCCACCTCTCCCTCTGACTTCAGTGAATAGACGCTGTGCGCACAGCGACTATTCACCGCTGCTCTGCTAAGCAGGGCAGCGACAGACAGAGCCTCCCAACTGTCCTCCCCACCGCGGGACACTGCGGCCCGCAGGTGGGACAGCGGGACAGTCCCCAAAAAACGGGACTGTCCCGCGAAAATCGGGACAGTTGGGAGGTATAATATGGGGCATGCAAAAATTGAGATAAAACTCAGTTTTGCTCCTCTCCACGGAAATCTTTAGTAAAAGGCGAAAGATTTGTTCGTTCTGAAGAGAAACCAGAGCATGACCAAGATTCCACCTGTCGCCTGAGTGCCATGCCAGCAGTCCTCATTCAGCTCAAAGTGAGCACCCAATTTGAAAGAAAGAAAGCAGATTTCTCACCAGGCTTCCCCTTGCTATAAACATGGTTTGTACTCTTTTCCATGTGCTCCCAGATCTTTCAAGCAATTAGTATGGTCAAGAAAGTTCTGCTTGAAAAGAAACAGACATTTATTGTCATTGTTATGCAAATAAACTTACATTAAAGCTAACAAGAAAGCACACTCGTTCTGTCTTTAAACTGATAAAAGAAACCCCAATAATATGGGGCATGCAAAAATTGAGATAAAACTCAGTTTTGCTCCTCTCCACGGATAATCTTTAATAAAAGGCGAAAGATTTGTTCGTTCTGAAGAGAAACCAGAGCATGACCAAGATTCCACCTGTCGCCTGAGTGCTGTGCCAGCAGTCCTCATTCAGATCAAAGTGAGCGCCCAATTTGAAAGAAAGCAGATTTCTCACCTGGCTTCTCCTTGCTATAAGCATGGTTTGTACTGTATTCCATGTGCTCCCAGATCTTTAAAGCAAGTAGCATGGTCAAGAAAGTTCTGTTTGAACATAAATAAACATTTACTGTCATTTCTATGCAAATGAGCTTACATTAAAGCACACTCATTCTATCTTTAAACCGGTAAAAGAAACCCCAAAAAGATGGGGCATGCAAAAATTGAGATAAAACTCGGTTTTGCTCCTCTACACGGAAATCTTTAGTAAGAGGCGAAAGATTTGTTCGTTCTGAAGAGAAACCAGAGCATGACCAAGATTTTTATCTGAAAATGTGTTCTCCCTGCAGTTGTTGTCCCCAGATGAGAGTTCCCTTGTGCTGCCTCAGCTGAATCTCCTTTACTTGACAGAGATGTGCCTGAGCAGCGGCCCTCCCCAGCCCTATCCCAAATCATACTTATTTTGCATAGGCGATACCATGGTCATGAAGATTGTTCTCCCAGGGTGAGGTTCATTCATTGCATTCTGGGTATGCTGACCCCTGTGATTTCCCCAAATGTGGGAAACTCGACTGCATTATTTGTGGTAGTGGGGGACTGTGTTTGTGCTTTCCTCTGGTCAGCTCTGGTAAAAGTCAGATTTATTTGTCTCAGATCTTCCTCTAGCCTTGTTCTTCTTTCGAGAGTTCCCTTGTGCTGCCTCAGTTGGATCTCTTTCACTTGACAGGGGGGTGCCCGAGTAGCGACCCTCCCCAGCTCTAGCCCAACTCCTACTTACCTGCCAGGTGAGATACTATGATCATGAAGGTGCTTCTCCCAGGGCAAGGCTCACCCATTGCACTCTGGGTGTGGTGCCCCTGCGATTTCCCCAAATGTGGGAAGCTTGACTGCATAATTTGTGTTTCCCCTGGTCGGCTCTCGTATAATTCAGATCTCTTTGTCTCAGGTCTCTCTCCAGCCTAGTTTGCTGTCTGTTTCCACTTCTTTTTTCATGAGCCCCTCCCTTTTATACCCTTGTGCACTATCCTGACTTCTCCTCTTGTCTGCTTATTTTGTGCCTTCCAATGCACAATGCAAACTACAGGTAGTGCTGCAGGGCCCACACCCTTTTACTTGCCGTACAGAGCAGCTCTGGAGCTGTTACAGTGCCCAGCTGCTGCAAGAAATCAGCTTGAATGCTTCAGGGGCTGGGGCATAGCCAACATGAGCCCCACACCGAAGGAGGGTGGAGGTGTTTAATGCGAACTAGGGGTCATCCAAGCGCCGCAAAAGGCCGCTATGCCCTGCACGCCCCTTTTCTCTTTTCATATGCAGACGAGGGTTGAAGCCAACTTTGACCCACTGCTTGGATGACATCACCGTATGCAAATCCATCTGCTGCAGGCCTTCCCCCAGGAATGCTTGCACTAGTTGTTGCATTTGGTTTGTTGTTTGGGGGTGCTTCATTATTAGGCAGCCTTCTGCCCTCCCATGTTCATCTGAAAATATGTGTTCTCCCTGCAGTTGTTGTCCCCAGATGAGAGTTCCCTTGTGCTGCCTCAGTTGAATCTCCTTTACTTGACAGAGATGTGCCTGAGCAGCGGCCCTCCCCAGCCCTATCCCAAATCATACTTATTTTGCATAGGAAATACCATGGTCATGAAGATTGTTCTCCCAGGGTGGGGTTCATTCATTGCATTCTGGGTATGCTGACCCCTGTGATTTCCCCAAATGTGGGAAACTCGACTGCATTATTTGTGGTAGTGGGGGACTGTGTTTGTGCTTTCCTCTGGTCAGCTCTGGTAAAAGTCAGATTTATTTGTCTCAGATCTTCCTCTAGCCTTGTTCTTCTTTCGAGAGTTCCCTTGTGCTGCCTCAGTTGAATCTCCTTCACTTGACAGGGGGGTACCCGAGCAGCGACCCTCCCCAGCTCTAGCCCAACTTCTACTTACCTGGCAGGTGAGATACTATGATCATGTAGGTGCTTCTCCCAGGGCAAGGCTCACCCATTGCACTCTGGGTGTGCTGCTCCTGCGATTTCCCCAAATGTGGGAAACTTGACTGCATAATTTGTGCTTCCCCTGGTCGGCTCTCGTATAATTCAGATCTCTTTGTCTCAGGTCTCTCTCCAGCCTAGTTTGCTGTCTGTTTCAACTTCTCTTTTCTTGAGCCGCTCCCTTCTATGCCCTTGCGCACTATCCTGACTTCTCCCGTCTGCTTACTTTGTGCCTTCCAATGCACAATGCAAACTACAGGTAGTGCTGCAGGGCCCACACCCTTTTACTTGCCGTTCAGAGCAGCTCTGGAGCTGTTACAGTGCCCAGCTGCTGCAAGAAATCAGCTTGAATGCTTCAGGGGCTGGGGCATAGCCAACATGAGCCCCACACCGAAGGAGGGTGGAGGTGTTTAATGCGAACTAGGGGTCATCCAAGCGCCGCAAAAGGCCGCCATGCCCTGCACGCCCCTTTTCTCTTTTCATATGCAGACGAGGGTTGAAGCCAACTTTGACCCACTGCTTGGATGACATCACTATATGCAAATCCATCTGCTGCAGGCCTTCCCCAGGAATGCTTGTACTAGTTGTTGCATTTGGTTTGTTGTTTGGGGGTGCTTCAGTATTAGGCAGCCTTCTGCCCTCCCATGTTTATCTGAAAATATGTGTTCTCCCTGCAGTTGTTGTCCCCAGATGAGAGTTCCCTTGTGCTGCCTCAGTTGAATCTCCTTTACTTGACAGAGATGTGCCTGAGCAGCGGCCCTCCCCAACCCTATCCCAAATCATACTTATTTTGCATAGGCGATACCATGGTCATGAAGATTGTTCTCCCAGGGTGAGGTTCATTCATTGCATTCTGGGTATGCTGACCCCTGTGATTTCCCCAAATGTGGGAAACTCGACTGCATTATTTGTGGTAGTGGGGGACTGTGTTTGTGCTTTCCTCTGGACAGCTCTGGTAAAAGTCAGATTTCTTTGTCTCAGATCTTCCTCTAGCCTTGTTCTTCTTTCGAGAGTTCCCTTGTGCTGCCTCAGTTGGATCTCTTTAACTTGACAGGGGGGTGCCCGAGCAGCGACCCTCCCCAGCTCTAGCCCAACTCCTACTTACTTGCCAGGTGAGATACTATGATCATGAAGGATCTTCTCCCAGGGCAAGGCTCACCCATTGCACTCTGGGTGTGGTGCCCCTGCGATTTCCCCAAATGTGGGAAGCTTGACTGCATAATTTGTGTTTCCCCTGGTCGGCTCTCGTATAATTCAGATCTCTTTGTCTCAGGTCTCTCTCCAGCCTAGTTTGCTGTCTGTTTCCACTTCTTTTTTCATGAGCCCCTCCCTTTTATACCCTTGTGCACTATCCTGACTTCTCCTCCTGTCTGCTTACTTTGTGCCTTCCAATGCACAATGCAAACTACAGGTAGTGCTGTAGGGCCCACACCCTTTTACTTGCCGTACAGAGCAGCTCTGGAGCTGTTACAGTGCCCAGCTACTGCAAGAAATCAGCTTGAATGCTTCAGGGGCTGGGGCACAGCCAACATGAGCCCCACACCGAAGGAGGGTGGAGGTGTTTAATGTGAACTAGGGGTCATCCAAGCACCGCAAAAGGCCGCCATGCCCTGCACGCCCCTTTTCTCTTTTCATATGCAGACGAGGGTTGAAGCCAACTTTGACCCACTGCTTGGATGACATCACCGTATGCAAATCCATCTGCTGCAGGCCTTCCCCCAGGAATGCTTGCACTAGTTGTTGCATTTGGTTTGTTGTTTGGGGATGCTTCAGTATTAGGCAGCCTTCTGCCCTCCCATGTTCATCTGAAAATATGTGTTCTCCCTGCAGTTGTTGTCCCCAGATGAGAGTTCCCTTGTGCTGCCTCAGTTGAATCTCCTTTACTTGACAGAGATGTGCCTGAGCAGCGGCCCTCCCCAGCCCTATCCCAAATCATACTTATTTTGCATAGGAGATACCATGGTCATGAAGATTGTTCTCCCAGGGTGAGGTTCATTCATTGCATTCTGGGTATGCTGACCCCTGTGATTTCCCCAAATGTGGGAAACTCGACTGCATTATTTGTGGTAGTGGGGGACTGTGTTTGTGCTTTCCTCTGGTCAGCTCTGGTAAAAGTCAGATTTATTTGTCTCAGATCTTCCTCTAGCCTTGTTCTTCTTTCGAGAGTTTCCTTGTGCTGCCTCAGTTGGATCTCTTTCACTTGACAGGGGGGTGCCCGAGTAGCGACCCTCCCCAGCTCTAGCCCAACTCCTACTTACCTGCCAGGTGAGATACTATGATCATGAAGGTGCTTCTCCCAGGGCAAGGCTCACCCATTGCACTCTGATTTCCCCAAATGTGGGAAGCTTGACTGCATAATTTGTGTTTCCCCTGGTCGGCTCTCGTATAATTCAGATCTCTTTGTCTCAGGTCTCTCTCCAGCTTAGTTTGCTGTCTGTTTCCACTTCTTTTTTCATGAGCCCCTCCCTTTTATACCCTTGTGCACTATCCTGACTTCTCCTCCTGTCTGCTTACTTTGTGCCTTCCAATGCACAATGCAAACTACAGGTAGTGCTGCAGGGCCCACACCCTTTTACTTGCCGTACAGAGCAGCTCTGGAGCTGTTACAGTGCCCAGCTGCTGCAAGAAATCAGCTTGAATGCTTCAGGGGCTGGGGCATAGCCAACATGAGCCCCACACCGAAGGAGGGTGGAGGTGTTTAATGCGAACTAGGGGTCATCCAAGCGCCGCAAAAGGCCGCCATGCCCTGCACGCCCCTTTTCTCTTTTCATATGCAGACGAGGGTTGAAGCCAACTTTGACCCACTGCTTGGATGACATCACCGTATGCAAATCCATCTGCTGCAGGCCTACCCCCAGGAATGCTTGCACTAGTTGATGCATTTGGTTTGTTGTTTGGGGGTGCTTCAGTATTAGGCAGCCTTCTGCCCTCCCATGTTCATCTGAAAATATGTGTTCTCCCTGCAGTTGTTGTCCCCAGATGAGAGTTCCCTTGTGCTGCCTCAGTTGAATCTCCTTTACTTGACAGAGATGTGCCTGAGCAGCGGCCCTCCCCAGCCCTATCCCAAATCATACTTATTTTGCATAGGAGATACCATGGTCATGAAGATTGTTCTCCCACGGTGAGGTTCATTCATTGCATTCTGGGTATGCTGACCCCTGTGATTTCCCCAAATGTGGGAAACTCGACTGCTTTATTTGTGGTAGTGGGGGACTGTGTTTGTGCTTTCCTCTGGTCAGCTCTGGTAAAAGTCAGATTTCTTTGTCTCAGATCTTCCTTTAGCCTTGTTCTTCTTTCGAGAGTTCCCTTGTGCTGCCTCAGTTGGATCTCCTTCACTTGACAGGGGGGTACCCGAGCAGCGACCCTCCCCAGCTCTAGCCCAACTTCTACTTACCTGGCAGGTGAGATACTATGATCATGTAGGTGCTTCTCCCAGGGCAAGGCTCACCCATTGCACTCTGGGTGTGCTGCTCCTGCGATTTCCCCAAATGTGGGAAACTTGACTGCATAATTTGTGTTTCCACTGGTCGGCTCTCGTATAATTCAGATCTCTTTGTCTCAGGTCTCTCTCCAGCCTAGTTTGCTGTCTGTTTCAACTTCTCTTTTCTTGAGCCGCTCCCTTCTATGCCCTTGCGCACTATCCTGACTTCTCCCGTCTGCTTACTTTGTGCCTTCCAATGCACAATGCAAACTACAGGTAGTGCTGCAGGGCCCACACCCTTTTACTTGCCGTTCAGAGCTGCTCTGGAGCTGTTACAGTGCCCAGCTGCTGCAATAAATCAGCTTGAATGCTTCAGGGGATGGGGCATGGCCAACATGAGCCCCACACCAAAGGAGGGTGGGGTGTTTAATGCGAACTAGGGGTCATCCAAGCACCGCAAAAGGCCGCCATGCCCTGCACGCCCCTTTTCTCTTTTCATATGCAGATGAGGGTTGAAGCCAACTTTGACCCACTGCTTGGATGACATCACCGTATGCAAATCCGTCTTCTGCAGAACTTCCCCCAGGAATGCTTGCACTAGTTGTTGCATTTGGTTTGTTGTTTGGGGGTGCTTCAGTATTAGGCAGCCTTCTGCCCTCCCATGTTCATCTGAAAATATGTGTTCTCCCTGCAGTTGTTGTCCCCAGATGAGAGTTCCCTTGTGCTGCCTCAGTTGAATCTCCTTTACTTGACAGAGATGTGCATGAGCAGCGGCCCTCCCCAGCCCTATCCAAAATCATACTTATTTTGCATAGGAGATACCATGGTCATGAAGATTACTCTCCCAGGGTGAGGTTCATTCATTGAATTCTGGGTATGCTGACCCCTGTGATTTCCCCAAATGTGGGAAACGTGACTGCTTTATTTGTTGGTAGTGGGGGACTGTGTTTGTGTTTTCCTCTGATCTCTGGTAAAAGTCAGATTTCTTTGTTTCAGATCTTCCTCTAGCCTTGTTCTTCTTTCGAGAGTTTCCTTGTGCTGCCTCAGTTGGATCTCCTTCACTTGACAGGGGGGTGCCCGAGCAGCGACCCTCCCCAGCTCTAGCCCAACTCCTACTTACCTGCCAGGTGAGATACTATGATCATGAAGGTGCTTCTCCCAGGGCAAGGCTCACCCATTGCACTCTGGGTGTGCTGCCCCTGCGATTTCCCCAAATGTGGGAAACTTGACTGCATAATTTGTGTTTCCCCTGGTCAGGTCTCGTATAATTCAGATCTCTTTGTCTCAGGTCTCTCTCCAGCCTAGTTTGCTGTCTGTTTCCACTTCTCTTTTCTTGAGCCGCTCCCTTCTATGCCCTTGCGCACTATCCTGACTTCTCCTCCTTTCTGCTTACTTTGTGCCTTCCAACGCACAATGCGAACTACAGGTAGTGCTGCAGGGCCCACACCCTTTTACTTGCCTTACAGAGCAGCTCTGGAGCTGTTACAGTGCCCAGCTGCTGCAAGAAATCAGCTTGAATGCTTCAGGGGCTGGGGCATAGCCAACATGAGCCCCACACCGAAGGAGGGTGGAGGTGTTTAATGCAAACTAGGGGTCAGCCAAGTGCTGCAAAAGGCCACCATGCCCTGCACGCCCCTTTTCTCTTTTCATATGCAGACGAGGGTTGAAGCCAACTTTGACCCACTGCTTGGATGACATCACCATATGCAAATCTATCTGCTGCAGGCCTTCCCCCAGGAATGCTTGCACTAGTTGTTGCATTTGGTTTGTTGTTTGGGGGTGCTTCAGTATTAGGCAGCCTTCTGCCCTCCCATGTTCATCTGAAAATATGTGTTCTCCCTGCAGTTGTTGTCCCCAGATGAGAGTTCCCTTGTGCTGCCTCAGTTGAATCTCCTTTACTTGACAGAGATGTGCCTGAGCAGCGGCCCTCCCCAGCCATATCCCAAATCATACTTATTTTGCATAGGAGATACCATTGTTATGAAGATTGTTCTCCCAGGGTGCGGTTCATTCATTGCACTCTGGGTATGCTGACCCCTGTGATTTCCCCAAATGTGGGAAACTCGACTGCATTATTTGTGGTAGTGGTGGACTGTGTTTGTGCTTTCCTCTGGTCAGCTCTGGTAAAAGTCAGATTTCTTTGTCTCAGATCTTCCTCTAGCCTTGTTCTTCTTTCGAGAGTTCCTTTGTGCTGCCTCAGTTGGATCTCCTTCACTTGACAGGGGGGTGCCCGAGCAGCGACCCTCCCCAGCTCTAGCCCAACTCCTACTTACCTGCCAGGTGAGATACTATGATCATGAAGGTGCTTCTCCAAGGGCAAGGCTCACCCATTGCACTCTGGGTGTGCTGCTCCTGCGATTTCCCCAAATGTGGGAAACTTGACTGCATAATTTGTGTTTCCCCTGGTCAGGTCTCGTATAATTCAGATATCTTTGTCTCAGGTCTCTCTCCAGCCTAGTTTGCTGTCTGTTTCCACTTCTCTTTTCTTGAGCCGCTCCCTTCTATGCCCTTGCGCACTATCCTGACTTCTCCTCCTTTCTGCTTACTTTGTGCCTTCCAACGCACAATGCGAACTACAGGTAGTGCTGCAGGGCCCACACCCTTTTACTTGCCTTACAGAGCAGCTCTGGAGCTGTTACAGTGCCCAGCTGCTGCAAGAAATCAGCTTGAATGCTTCAGGGGCTGGGGCATAGCCAACATGAGCCCCACACCGAAGGAGGGTGGAGGTGTTTAATGCAAACTAGGGGTCAGCCAAGTGCCGCAAAAGGCCACCATGCCCTGCACGCCCCTTTTCTCTTTTCATATGCAGACGAGGGTTGAAGCCAACTTTGACCCACTGCTTGGATGACATCACCATATGCAAATCTATCTGCTGCAGGCCTTCCCCCAGGAATGCTTGCACTAGTTGTTGCATTTGGTTTGTTGTTTGGGGGTGCTTCAGTATTAGGCAGCCTTCTGCCCTCCCATGTTCATCTGAAAATATGTGTTCTCCCTGCAGTTGTTGTCCCCAGATGAGAGTTCCCTTGTGCTGCCTCAGTTGAATCTCCTTTACTTGACAGAGATGTGCCTGAGCAGCGGCCCTCCCCAGCCATATCCCAAATCATACTTATTTTGCATAGGAGATACCATTGTTATGAAGATTGTTCTCCCAGGGTGCGGTTCATTCATTGCACTCTGGGTATGCTGACCCCTGTGATTTCCCCAAATGTGGGAAACTCGACTGCATTATTTGTGGTAGTGGTGGACTGTGTTTGTGCTTTCCTCTGGTCAGCTCTGGTAAAAGTCAGATTTCTTTGTCTCAGATCTTCCTCTAGCCTTGTTCTTCTTTCGAGAGTTCCTTTGTGCTGCCTCAGTTAGATCTCCTTCACTTGACAGGGGGGTGCCCGAGCAGCGACCCTCCCCAGCTCTAGCCCAACTCCTACTTACCTGCCAGGTGAGATACTATGATCATGAAGGTGCTTCTCCCAGGGCAAGGCTCACCCATTGCACTCTGGGTGTGCTGCCCCTGCAATTTCCCCAAATGTGGGAAACTTGACTGCATAATTTGTGTTTCCCCTGGTCGGCTCTCGTATAATTCAGATCTCTTTGTCTCAGGTCTCTCTCCAGCCTAGTTTGCTGTCTGTTTCCACTTCTCTTTTCTTGAGCCCCTCCCTTCTATACCCTTGTGCACTATCCTGACTTCTCCTCCCGTCTGCTTACTTTGTGCCTTCCAATGCACAATGCAAACTACAGGTAGTGCTGCAGGGCCCACACCCTTTTACTTGCCTTACAGAGCAGCTCTGGAGCTGTTACAGTGCCCAGCCGCTGCAAGAAATCAGCTTGAATGCTTCATGGGATGGGGCATGGCCAACATGAGCCCCACACCAAAGGAGGGTGGGGGTGTTTAATGCGATCTAGGGGTCATCCAAGCAGCGCAAAAGGCCGCCATGCCCTGCACGCCCCTTTTCTCTTTTCATATGCAGATGAGGGTTGAAGCCAACTTTGACCCACTGCTTGGATAACATCACCATATGCAAATCCATCTGCTGCAGGCCTTCCCCCAGGAATGCTTGCACTAGTTGTTGCATTTGGTTTGTTGTTTGGGGGTGCTTCAGTATTAGGCAGCCTTCTGCCCTCCCATGTTCATCTGAAAATATGTGTTCTCCCTGCAGTTGTTGTCCCCAGATGAGAGTTCCCTTGTGCTGCCTCAGTTGAATTTCCTTTACTTGACAGAGATGTGCCTGAGCAGCGGCCCTCCCCAGCCCTATCCCAAATCATACTTATTTTGCATAGGAGACACCATGGTCATGAAGATTGTTCACCCAGGGTGAGGTTCATTCATTGCATTCTGGGTATGCTGACCCCTGTGATTTCCCCAAATGTGGGAAACTCGCCTGCATTATTTGTGGTAGTGGGGGACTGTGTTTGTGTTTTCCGCTGGTCAGCTCTGGTAAAAGTCAGATTTCTTTGTCTCAGATCTTCCTCTAGCCTTGTTCTTCTTTCGAGAGTTCCATTGTGCTGCCTCAGTTGGATCTCCTTCACTTGACAGGGGGGTGCCCGAGCAGCGACCCTCCCCAGCTCTAGCCCAACTCCTATTTACCTGCCAGGTGAGATACTATGATCTTGAAGGTGCTTCTCCCAGGGCAAGGCTCACCCATTGCACTCTGGCTGTGCTGCCCCTGCGATTTCCCCAAATGTGGGAAACTTGACTGCATAATTTGTGTTTCCCCTGGTCGGCTCTCGTATAATTCAGATCTCTTTGTCTCAGGTCTCTCTCCAGCCTAGTTTGCTGTCTGTTTCCACTTCTCTTTTCTTGAGCCGCTCCCTTCTATGCCCTTGCGCACTATCCTGACTTCTCCCGTCTGCTTACTTTGTGCCTTCCAACGCACAATGCGAACTACAGGTAGTGCTGCAGGGCCCACACCCTTTTATTTGCCTTACAGAGCAGCTCTGGAGCTGTTACAGTGCCCAGCTGCTGCAAGAAATCAGCTTGAATGCTTCAGGGGCTGGGGCATAGTCAACATGAGCCCCACACCGAAGGAGGGTGGAGGTGTTTAATGCGAACTAGGGGTCATCCAAGCGCCGCAAAATGCCGCCATGCCCTGCATAACCCTTTTCTCTTTTCATATGCAGATGAGGGTTCCAGCCAACTTTGGCCCACTGCTTGGATGACATCACCGTATGCAAATTCGTCTCCTGCAGACCTTCCCCCAGGAATGCTTGTACTAGTTATTGCATATGGTTTGATATTTGATGGTGCTTCAGTATTAGGCAGCCTTCCGCCCTCCCATGTTCATCTGAAAAGATGTGGTCTCCCTGCAGTTGTTGTCCCCAGACGAGAGTTCCCTTGTGCTTCCTCAGTTGAATCTCCTTAACTTGACGGGGGAGGGGCTGCCCGAGCAGCCACCCTCCCCAGCCCTATCCCAACTCATACTTATTTTGCATATGAGATCTCTATATCATGAAGATTGTTCTCACAGGGTGAGGTTCATCCATTATATTTTAAAATAGGAAGGTTCAAATTACATATTTGAATTGCATCTATGTGCTGGATTCAAATGTCCCCCCCCCTTCCTTTCTCAATTGTGCCCATCAGCAGCTATTCTAAGGTTGCTGCCAATGGGTGTGACACATTAATTTCTTCTGTGGGGTACACTGGACTCCACAAGGATTCACATTGGGGTGTAGAGTAGGATCTTGATCTGAGGCACCAACCGGCTCAAAGCTTTTGACTGTTCCCAAGATGCTCAGCGCATTC
Source organism: Pseudophryne corroboree (assembly GCF_028390025.1). NCBI lineage: Eukaryota > Metazoa > Chordata > Amphibia > Anura > Myobatrachidae > Pseudophryne > Pseudophryne corroboree. Next base: position 61,949 of record NW_026967650.1, on the reverse strand, counting down.
TCCTCTATAACCCCGCTTCCATGAACAGGGAGCTCAGTTTGTAGTTGTTGCCTTCAGTAGCAGGCCACTTAACAGGGGCCTGCCTCAAGCAGCCTATTCTTAGCTATTAATTTTGACAAGAAAAGAAGAACTTTTTTTATGAGAATCTACAAGGGCTGCAGCAGGCTAGGTCTAATAGACATCTTTACTGCAGCTTCATCACTCCCAGCGGCACTGTATACTCCCGTGCCCTGGTTGCTGGGTCACTGCAGCGGAGGCTCCGGTTTCTTCCTAAGGTCAGTCACACACAATGTAACACCCCGGTATAACAAGTGTGTAAACTATGTGGAACAGGTCAGGGATACCTTGATGGACTATTCCTCCTTCAGCAGCAGCTCTTCTCTATTCCTGGCAGAGAGGCAAGGTTTCCCCAGACACAAAGAAAGGCAGGCAGGGCTTTGTATGAAAGAATAAATGGTTTACCACATAACTCAGAAAAGGAACTGATTACAGTAGGGAAGGGAAAGATTTGATTCAAGCAACTTAAACACAGACACCATATACACTTTAAGTCATTACACAAATGGTAATATAACTAAATCTGAGATTAATACTATGTTGCTTAGTAATAGAAATCAACTTATGCAGACAATATTTAAGTCCCAGATAACATTGGTGTCACTGCAGGGAGTCTCTATGTGCACGTTGGGGCCCGGTTATGTTGTTACATAGTTATATGCAGCTATTGTCTCCTTTAGCTGTGAACAAAATATTGTAGCTCTGTGTAGTAAAGATGATTGTTTAAAACAAACTGGAGCTGCTTCCCATGTAAATCGCTGCATAGGTATAGTAAATATAGGATAATGTCCTTTGCAGTGGAGTAGGTTTCAGTATAAATATGGATTTATCTCACCCAGTCAATAGATGTTTCTGAGGCAGTTTCCCCTCAGATGTAGGCCAGTCAGCATTGGTATAAAGGCTTTATACTCTCCTGTCTCTGACACTTGCTGTGCACTCTCTTGGCTGAGAGTGTCATGGCGTTCTTACTTGTTAATTGCTGCACTTCCACTGCTGTATTTTGCACTACTGCTTACTCTCTCATGCAATTTTCAGCTTATTTGTCTCCCCTCTCTCAGCTGCTCATCTCTGCGTAATGGCGTCGCCAGCTCTTTCCTCACCATGGCTCCAACTGACTTCTCAAACTGCTGTTCAATTTTCTTTTAAATAAACTTTATTTAAAATGGCACAGGCAACTACACTGTTGTCAAAAATGTCCTTGTTGTTATGGGATATCACACGTGCCCCCCCCCCAAAACATGCGTGTCCTCACGCATTTTGGTTTTATCCCTATATAAACTTCTCACTATATCCAGTCACATTCATTAGTGAACACAGATTATGTCTGAAACATTAACATTTATCAACATTTTTAACATCAGTATCTGATAGGTATAATTCCTTTTGTGCTATAGTACATTAACACATGCTCCTGGAGCAATCGGTTGAAATCTGGACAGTATATGGTCTTGAAAAGTTTGTCTAGGAAACCTCAACCCCCCTGCCATGGATGAGTATTGAACTCTTTCTAAACTGTCTTTGGGACATGCTGTACAAAACTGCAGCTGACTATGGTGGTTTTCTGTTTTGCAAGCCCTAGTCTTCTTGCCTCCTTGTCGGTGACAAACCACCTTAGTCTGCTGTAAATACATTTTATGAGCCTCTTCCATTCCATCTTGGGATTCAGTATCACAGCTGGTTTGGGACAATGGATTCTGGAGAGAAAGAGGCAGCAAGGTTCTTCTTACAGAACAGGTTGGACAGTTTCGGCACCATCTCTTGATGTCTTCCCTCATTTCAACCCAAAAGAACTTTTTCCAGATGCTTGTTTCCATCCTTTTGCACCCAGGGTGACCTGACTTGTCGTGATATTCTTCAAGCACATAACAAGCACTTTGTCTTGGAATTACAAGTTGACTGATCCTATAATGAGTATTAGGATCCACACTACATCGAACCAACTGTCCTTTCTCTTCAAACAGCCTTTCTCGCTGTCTCAACAACTTCAGGAGTTCTGGCGAGGATTCTTGCCTTTGTCGCTTGGTCAGGTATTTCCCAATCTTCAGTAAGGCTTTGAGGTGTCTTATCATCTGACTTTTATCTTGCAGGTGGTCAAAACTGGTTCCTTGAATAGGTTGCTCACAGTTTCTAGAACTGGATGCTATATTATTCATGCCTAACATTGAAGCATTCTTTCGGATAATCTGGACACTGGAGATGGGCATTTCTATCATTATTTGGCTAGCCTTATTTTTTTCATGTTCCTCTCTTACAGATAATTCTGTTATCATTCTTCCCTTTTGTTTGGCTATCCCAGGTTGAAGGCCTTGTTTCTCCTGGTGCTTGTCAGTTTGAAACTCTCCTTGGAGTGCTGCTACGAGCTCCTCACAGCAGTTCCGCAACACATTCATGCCCACTATCACTGGAGGCAATCCATCATCTTGGGCAGTGGTGATGCCTTGCTGTGGTAGCACTGTTCGTCCGATTTGAATTTCAGCTTCCCAGTATCCTTTGCAAGGGATGCAGTGCCCATTGCTTGCAATCGGGTTTATCAATGTGGAAGTTGACGGAAACATCTGTTCCTCAGTCCAATGCTGCTCAAACTGTGTTGCTTGTATTGTGGTCACTTGTGATCCAGTGTCTAAGAGAGTGGGCATTGAGACTCCATTGATGCAAACTTGAACCACCGGGCATTGGCTAACATAACGGGTTAACCACATGAATTTGGAGTTTAAATGATCTGGCTGCTCAAATTCTCTCTTAATTTGTCCGCTTCCTTCACAGCTTTGAAAAATGGGTCGCCTTTGGGAGGCAAAGTGGTTGGAAAAAAGTGTCTCCCTGTTTCTATGTAGGTCCCATTGGGAACTGTTCAGTGGTCTCCTCTCCTGGCACCATTCCATTTCTTCATGGAGCAGTGCCTGCTGTCTCTTCAGAATCTGCAGGTCTCTGCGCATCTCTGTCACACCACGTGTCAGTTCAGCCAGCAGACTTCGTAACTCACTAGAAGAGTCAAATATGCATGTCTTTGAACATGGCACTGTCACTCCTTTTACTGTAGGTGGGTAAGTAGCTCCTTTAAAACTTGACTCCTGGGCATCAGAATTCTCTTGATACCGTGGCATCTCTGGAATAGACTCTTGTGGAACAGCCCCTGAAGTAAGACTGGAGCCTAGAACTTTAATCGCAGCCTCTTTAAAATCCAGGAATGTGCTTCCAGGCTTCTGCAATCTCAATAGTCGCAGCTGAGTTTTTACAAATTCGCCCCTTGCACCTTCAGTGAACTGGTCCAATTACATTTTCTCTTTGTCATGCACTTCCTCAGGGTCTGCTTGCTGAACATCTCTGAGTGCTTCCTGAAAGCTGAGGGCATAGCCCCGTAGTGACTCTCCTGGTTGTTGCTTTCGAGCAAAGAAGTGCATTTTAAGTTCTGACACTGTCCTTGTGTCAAATGTGGTAGCAAGCCTGTTGAGGATCTGGTCCACAGTCTTCTTCTCTTCAGTAGGCCAGGAAGTAACCTCTCTAAGTGCAAGCCCTTTCAACTGTCCCATCAAGATCTCCACCTTTTGCTGCTCTTTCAGCGGGTACAGACGAAACAAAGACTGCAGTAGTATCCTCATCAGTTTATTTTTGTCAATTACCATTTTAATAATCGGGTAAAGAAAATTAAGTGGATTTTTGAAAGAAAACAATACTGTCAATATACTATTAAAACAAATTAAAATGGTAAAAGTTATTGTACTTTAAGTAAAAATAAAAGAGCAAAAATATCAATCCCAGTTTTGGATTACTTTAATTAACAAAAAAAAATGCATATAGCAGAGGATAGTTTCAATCTGCCTACCTCTGGGCTATGGACCCAGCATGCTTCCATTACAGTACTCTGCTGCACATGTAATTGCAAGAGATCCTGAAGCACTCACTCATCATGGGAAAGTACCAATGTGTTTCTTCATTGGTTGATGGAAGAAACATCTTACAAAAACTCTCCAGATTATTGACTATTTAAAGTTTTTCTTGGAAACGTTCTAGATGAATGCTTATCAGCCTTTGTCAGTATATACTTTCGCAAAGTGTCGCTGTGGCGCAATCAGTTAGTGTGTACGGCTATTAACCAAAAGGTTGGTGGTTCAATCGCACCCAGGGACGTAATTGACCTTGTTATCAGATTTTGGTGATCTTTAAGTAGACAAGTCAAAATTTCAAAAACCCCTCTTATGGTGTAGGGCAGGCCTGGCCAACCTGTGGCTCTCCAGCTGTTGTAAAACTACAAGTCCCATCATGCCTTGCCACAGTTTTGCTATTAGGGAATGCTAAAACGATAGCAGGGCATGCTGGGATGTGTAGTTTCACAACATGTGGAGAGCCACAGGTTGGCCAGGCCTGGTGTAGGGTACCTGGCCTTCTCTGATGTAATCAGAGTTAGATTTGATTCAGTGATTTTATAAAAACAGCTAGGAAGCACAATTTAGCAGTGGTTTGCAGAGAAAAAGAAATATGCTGGCAAAAAAATCCAATTGAGTGATTAAACAGCTCTTCATTTTCTGGCTTTACTTTTATGCTAACAAATTTGTTCTCTGAAAAGTGTCCACAAAGCCAAATATCTGATTAACATCTTTGTAGGGATGGTTTTTCACCTATTACTAAATTAAACTTGCTTCATTGGAAAGGCAGCAAGATGCATCCTCATTTCAATATCTACTGAAATAATACAGGTTGACACCAGGAAACATTAACGCCACTGCATCCTTGCTGCTTTCTCATGTGGAAGTCTGTTTAATGTGAAAACAAGGTGATATCTAATTAGCACACAGGTAAGGAATTAAGAAAATCTTTATTTAAGGGTGAAGATGTTTCTCACAAAATCGTTGCCCCAATGCATCATTGAAATTCAAGCTGGAAAGATGATTTTAATATATCACTTGTACATTTTGTATTGCTCTTCTGGTGACAATGTAGTTTGTTTTTGTCAATTACCATTTTAATAATAGGGTAAAGAAAATTAAGTGGATTTTTGAAAGAAAACAATACTGTCAATATACTATTAAAACAAATTAAAATGGTAAAAGTTATTGTACTTTAAGTAAAAATAAAAGCTAAAATATCAATCCCAGTTTTGGATTACTTTAATGAACAAAAAAAAATGCATATAGCAAAGGATAGTTTCAATCTGCCTACCTCTGGGTTATGGACCCAGCATGCTTCCATTACAGTACTCTGCTGCACATGTAAGTGCAAGAGATCCTGAAGCACTCACTCATCATGCGAAAGTACCAATGTGTTTCTTCATTGGTTGCTGGAAGAAACATCTTACAAAAACTCTCCAGATTATTGACTTTTTAAAGTTTTTCTAGGAAACGTTCTAGATGAATGCTTATTAGTCTTTGTCAGTATTTACTTTTTGCAAAGTGTGTCTGTGGCGCAATCGGTTAGTGTGTTCAGCTATTAATCAAAAGGTTGGTGGTTCAATCCCACCCAGGGACGTGATTGACCTTGTGATCAGATTTTGGTGATATTTAAGTAGACAAGTCAAAATTGCAAACCCCCTCTTATGGTGTAGGGTACCCGGCCTTCTCTGATGTAATCAGAGTTAGATTTGATTAAGTGATTTTATAAAAAAAACAGCTAGGAAGCACAATTTAGCAGTGAGTTGCAGAGAAAAAGAAAAATGCTGGCAGAAAAATCCAATTGAGTGATTAAACAGCTCTTCATTTTCTGGCTTTATTTTTATGATAACAAATTTGTTCTCTGAAAAGTGTCCACAAAGCCAAGTATCTGATTAACATCTTTGTAGGGATGGTTTTTCACCTATTACTAAATTAAACTTGCTTCATTGGAAAGGCAGCAAGATGCATCCTCATTTCAATATCTACGGAAATAATACAGGTTGACACCATGAAACATTAACGCCACTGCATCTTTGCTGTTTTCTCATGTGGAAGTCTGTTTAATGTGAAAACAAGGTGATATCTAATTAGCACACAGGTAAGGAATTAAGAAAATCTTTATTTAAGGGTGAAGATGTTTCTCACAAAATCGTTGCCCCAATGCATCATTGAAATCCAAGCTGGAAAGATGATTTTAATATATTACTTGAACATTTTATATTGCTCTTCTGGTGATAATGTAGTTTGTTTTTGTCAATTACCATTTTAATAATCGGGTAAAGAAAATTAAGTGGATTTTTGAAAGAAAACAATATTGTCAATATACTATTAAAACAAATTAAAATGGTAAAAGTTATTGTACTTTAAGTAAAAATAAAAGAGCAAAAATATCAATCCCAGTTTTGGATTACTTTAATTAACAAAAAAAAAATGCATATAGCAGAGGATAGTTTCAATCTGCCTACCTCTGGGTTATGGACCCAGCATGCTTCCATTACAGTACTCTGCTGCACATGTAAGTGCAAGAGATCCTGAAGCACTCACTCATCATGGGAAAGTACCAATGTGTTTCTTCATTGGTTGATGGAAGAAACATCTTACAAAAACTCTCCACATTATTGACTTTTTAAAATGTTTCTAGGAATCGTTCTAGATGAATGCTTATTAGCCTTTGTCAGTATAGACTTTTGCAAAGTGTTGCTGTGGTGCAATCAGTTACTGTGTAAGGCTATTAACCAAAAGGTTGGTGGTTCAATCCCACCCAGGGACGTAATTGACCTCGTTATCAGATTTTGGTGATCTTTATGTAGACAAGTCAAAATTTCGAAAACCCCTGTTATGGTGTAGGATACCTGGCCTTCTCTGATGTAATCAGAGTTAGATTTGATTCAGTGATTTTATAAAAACAGCTAGGAAGCACAATTTAGCAGTGGGTTGCAGAGAAAAAGAAATATGCTGGCAAAAAAATCCAATTGAGTGATTAAATAGCTCTTCATTTTCTGGCTTTATTTTTATGCTAACAAATTTGTTCTCTGAAAAGTGTCCACAAAGCCAAGTATCTGATTAACATCTTTGTAGGGATGGTTTTTCACCTATTACTAAATTAAACTTGCTTCATTGGAAAGGCAACAAGATGCATCCTCATTTCAATATCTACTGAAATAATACAGGTTGACACCAGGAAACATTAACGCCACTGCATCCTTGCTGCTTTCTCATGTGGAAGTCTGTTTAATGTGAAAACAAGGTGATATCTAATTAGCACACATGTAAGGAATTAAGAAAATCTTTATTTAAGGGTGAAGATGTTTCTCACAAAATCGTTGCCCCAATGCATCATTTAAATTCAAGCTGGAAAGATGATTTTAATATATCATTTGTACATTTTGTATTGCTCTTCTGGTGACAATGTAGTTTGTTTTTGTCAATTACCATTTTAATAATCGGGTAAAGAAAATTAATTGGATTTTTGAAAGAAAACAATACTGTCAATATACTATTAAAACAAATTAAAATGGTAAAAGTTATTGTACTTTAAGTAAAAATAAAAGAGCAAAAATATCAATCCCAGTTTTGGATTACTTTAATTAACAAAAAAAAAATGCATATAGCAGAGGATAGTTTCAATCTGCCTACCTCTGGGTTATGGACCCAGCATGCTTCCATTACAGTACTCTGCTGCACATGTAAGTGCAAGAGATCCTGAAGCACTCACTCATCATGGGAAAGTACCAATGTGTTTCTTCATTGGTTGATGGAAGAAACATCTTACAAAAACTCTCCACATTATTGACTTTTTAAAATGTTTCTAGGAATCGTTCTAGATGAATGCTTATTAGCCTTTGTCAGTATGGACTTTTGCAAAGTGTTGCTGTGGCGCAATCAGTTACTGTGTAAGGCTATTAACCAAAAGGTTGGTGGTTCAATCCCACCCAGGGATGTAATTGACCTTGTTATCAGATTTTGGTGATCTTTATGTAGACAAGTCAAAATTTCAAACCCCCTCTTATGGTGTAGGGTACCTGGCCTTCTCTGATGTAATCAGAGTTAGATTTGATTCAGTGATTTTATAAAAACAGCTAGGAAGCACAATTTAGCAGTGGGTTGCTGAGAAAAAGAAATATGCTGGCAAAAAAATCCAATTGAGTGATTAAACAGCTCTTCATTTTCTGGCTTTATTTTTATGCTAACAAATTTGTTCTCTGAAAAGTGTCCACAAAGCCAAGTTTCTGATTAACACCTTTGTAGGGATGGTTTTTCACCTATTACTAAATTAAACTTGCTTCATTGGAAAGGCAGCAAGATGCATCCTCATTTGAATATCTACTGAAATAATACAGGTTGACACCAGGAAACATTAACGCCACTGCATCCTTGCTGCTTTCTCATGTGGAAGTCTGTTTAATGTGAAAACAAGGTGATATCTAATTAGCACACAGGTAAGGAATTAAGAAAATCTTTATTTAAGGGTGAAGATGTTTCTCACAAAATCGTTGCCCCAATGCATCATTGAAATTCAAGCTGGAAAGATGATTTTAATATATCACTTGTACATTTTGTATTGCTCTTCTGGTGACAATGTAGTTTGTTTTTGTCAATTACCATTTTAATAATCGGGTAAAGAAAATTAAGTGGATTTTTGAAAGAAAACAATACTGTCAATATACTATTAAAACAAATGAAAATGGTAAAAGTTATTGTACTTTAAGTAAAAATAAAAGAGCAAAAATATCAATCCCAGTTTTGGATTACTTTAATTAACAAAAAAAAACGCATATAGCAGAGGATAGTTTCAATCTGCCTACCTCTGGGCTATGGACCCAGCATGCTTCCATTACAGTACTCTGCTGCACATGTAATTGCAAGAGATCCTGAAGTACTCACTCATCATGGGAAAGTACCAATGTGTTTCTTCATTGGTTGATGGAAGAAACATCTTACAAAAACTCTCCAGATTATTGACTATTTAAAGTTTTTCTAGGAAACGTTCTAGATGAATGCTTATTAGCCTTTGTCAGTATGTACTTTTGCAAAGTGTCGCTGTGGCGCAATCAGTTAGTGTGTACGGCTATTAACCAAAAGGTTGGTGGTTCAATCCCACCCAGGGATGTAATTGACCTTGTTATCAGATTTTGGTGATCTTTAAGTAGACAAGTCAAAATTTCAAAAACCCCTGTTATGGTGTAGGGTACCTGGCCTTCTCTGATGTAATCAGAGTTAGATTTGATTCAGTGATTTTATAAAAACAGCTAGGAAGCACAATTTAGCAGCGGTTTGCAGAGAAAAAGAAATATGCTGGCAAAAAAATCCAATTGAGTGATTAAACAGCTCTTCATTTTCTGGCTTTATTTTTATGCTAACAAATTTGTTCTCTGAAAAGTGTCCACAAAGCCAAGTATCTGATTAACATCTTTGTAGGGATGGTTTTTCACCTATTGCTAAATTAAACTTGCTTTATTGGAAAGGCAGCAAGATGCATCCTCATTTCAATATCTACTGAAATAATACAGGTTGACACCAGGAAACATTAACGCCACTGCATCCTTGCTGCTTTCTCATGTGGAAGTCTGTTTAATGTGAAAACAAGGTGATATCTAATTAGCACACAGGTAAGGAATTAAGAAAATCTTTATTTAAGGGTGAAGATGTTTCTCACAAAATCGTTGCCCCAATGAATCATTGAAATTCAAGCTGGAAAGATGATTTTAATATATCACTTGTACATTTTGTATTGCTCTTCTGGTGACAATGTAGTTTGTTTTTGTCAATTACCATTTTAATAATAGGGTAAAGAAAATTAAGTGGATTTTTGAAAGAAAACAATAGTGTCAATATACTATTAAAACAAATTAAAATGGTAAAAGTTATTGTACTTTAAGTAAAAATAAAAGAGCAAAAATATCAATCCCAGTTTTGGATTACTTTAATTAACAAAAAAAAAATGCATATAGCAGAGGATAGTTTCAATCTGCCTACCTCTGGGTTAAGGGGCCCAGCATGCTTCCATTGCAGTACTCTGCTGCACATGTAAGTGCAAGAGATTCTGAAGCACTCACTCATCATGGGAAAGTACCAATGTGTTTCTTCATTGGTTGATGGAAGAAACATCTTACAAAAACTCTCCAGATTATTGACTTTTTAAAGTTTTCTAGGAAAACGTTCTAGATGAATGCTTATTAGCCTTTGTCAGTATGTACTTTTGCAAAGTGTCTCTGTGGTGCAATCGGTTAGTGTGTTTGGTTATTAACCAAAGGGTTGGTGGTTCAATCCCACCCAGGGATGTTATTGACCTTGTCATTAGATTTTGGTGATCTTTAAGTAGACAAGTCAAAATTTCAAACCCCCTCTTATGGTGTAGGTTACCTGGCCTACTCTGATGTAATCAGAGTTAGATTTGATTAAGTGATTTTATCAAAAAACAGCTAGGAAGCACAATTTAGCAGTGGTTTGCAGAGAAAATGAAATATGCTGGCAGAAAAATCCAATTGAGTGATTAAACAGCTCTTCATTTTCTGGCTTTATTTTTATGCTAACTAATTTATTCTCTGAAAAGTGTCCACAAAGCCAAGTATCGGATTAACATCTTTGTAGGGATGGTTTTTCACCTATTACTAAATTAAACTTGCTTCATTGGAAAGGCAGCAAGATGCATCCTCATTTCAATATCTACTGAAATAATACAGGTTGACACCAGGAAACATTAACGCCACTGCATCCTTGCTGTTTTCTCATGTGGAAGTCTGTTTAATGTGAAAACAAGGTGATATCTAATTAGCACACAGGTAAGGAATTAAGAAAATCTTTATTTAAGGGTAAGATGTTTCTCACAAAATCGTTGCCCCAATGCATCATTGAAATTCAAGCTGGAAAGATGATTTTAATATATCACTTGTACATTTTGTATTGCTCTTCTGGTGACAATGTAGTTTGTTTTTGTCAATTACCATTTTAATAATCGGGTAAAGAAAATTAAGTGGATTTTTGAAAGAAAACAATACTGTCTATATACTATTAAAACAAATTAAAAAGGTAAAAGTTATTGTACTTTAAGTAAAATAAAAAGAGCAAAAATATCAATCCCAGTTTTGGATTACTTTAATTAACAAAAAAAAATGCATATAGCAGAGGATAATTTCAATCTGCCTACCTCTGGGTTATGGACCCAGCATGCTTCCATTAGAGTACTCTGCTGCACATGTAAGTGCAAGAGATCCTGAAGCACTCACTCATCATGGGAAAGTACCAATGTGTTTCTTCATTGGTTGATGGAAGAAACATCTTACAAAAACTCTCCAGATTATTGACTATTTAAAGTTTTTCTAGGAAACGTTCTAGATGAATGCTTATTAGCCTTTGTCAGTATGTACTTTCACAAAGTGTCGCTGTAGCGCAATCAGTTAGTGTGTACGGCTATTAACCAAAAAGTTGGTGGTTCAATCCCACCCAGGGACGTAATTGACCTTGTGATCAGATTTTGGTGATATTTAAGTAGACAAGTCAAAATTTCAAACCCTCTCTTATGGTGTAGGGTACCTGGCCTACTCTGATGTAATCAGTTAGATTTGATTAAGTGATTTTATAAAAAAAAACAGCTAGGAAGCACAATTTAGCAGTGGGTTGCAGAGAAAAAGAAATATGCTGGCAGAAAAATCCAATTGAGTGATTAAACAGCTCTTCATTTTCTGGCTTTATTTTTATGCTAACAAATTTGTTCTCTGAAAAGAGTCCACAAAGCCAAGTATCTGATTAACACCTTTGTAGGGATGGTTTTTCACCTATTACTAAATTAAACATGCTTCATTGGAAAGGCAGCAAGATGCATCCTCATTTCAATATCTACTGAAATAATACAGGTTGACACCAGGAAACATTAACGCCACTGCATCCTTGCTGCTTTCTCATGTGGAAGTCTGTTTAATGTGAAAACAAGGTGATATCTAATTAGCACACAGGTAAGGAATTAAGAAAATCTTTATTTAAGGGTGAAGAGGTTTCTCACAAAATCGTTGCCCCAATGCATCATTGAAATTCAAGCTGGAAAGATGATTTTAATATATCACTTGTACATTTTGTATTGCTCTTCTGGTGACAATGTAGTTTGTTTTTGTCAATTACCATTTGAATAATAGGGTAAAGAAAATTAAGTGGATTTTTGAAAGAAAACAATACTGTCAATATACTATTAAAACAAATTAAAATAATAAAAGTTATTGTACTTTAAGTAAAAATAAAAGAGCAAAAATATCAATCCCAGTTTTGGATTACTTTAATTAACAAAAAAAAAATGCATATAGCAGAGGATAGTTTCAATCTGCCTACCTCTGGGTTATGGGCCCAGCATGCTTCCATTGCAGTACTCTGCTGCACATGTAAGTGCAAGAGATCCTGAAGCACTCACTCATCATGGGAAAGTACCAATGTGTTTCTTCATTGGTTGATGGAAGAAACATCTTACAAAAACTCTCCAGATTATTGACTTTTTAAAGTTTTTCTAGGAAACGTTCTAGATGAATGCTTATTAGCCTTTGTCAGTATATGCTTTTGCAATGTGTCTCTGTGGCGCAATCAGTTAGCGTGTTCGGTTATTAACCAAAAGGTTGGTGGTTCAATCCTACCCAGGGACGTAATTTACCTTGTTATCAGATTTTGGTGATCTTTAAGTAGACAAGTCAAAATTTCAAACCCCCTCTTATGGTGTAGGGTACCTGGCCTTCTCTGATGTAATCAGAGTTAGATTTGATTAAGTGATTTTATAAAAGAACAGCTAGGAAGCACAACTTAGCAGTGGGTTGCAGAGAAAAAGAAATACGCTTGCAGAAAAATTCAATTGAGTGATTAAACAGCTCTTCATTTTCTGGCTTTATTTTTATGCTAACAAATTTGTTCTCTGAAAAGTGTCCACAAAGCCAAGTATCTGATTAACACCTTTGTAGGGATGGTTTTTCACCTATTACTAAATTAAACTTGCTTCATTGGAAAGGCAGCAAGTGATGTCATCCAAGCAGTGGGTCAAAGTTGGCTTCATCCCTCGTCTGCTTATGAAAAGAGAAAAGGGATATGCAGGGCATGGCGGCCTTTTGCGACGCTTGGATGACCCCTAGTTCGCAATAAACACCCCCACCCTCCTTCGGTGTGGGGCTCATGTTGGCCATGCCCCAGCCCCTAAAGCATTCAAGCTGATTTCTTGCAGCAGCTGGGTACTGTAACAGCTCCAGAGCTGCTCTGTAAGGCAAGTAAAAGGGTGTGGGCCCTGCAGCACTACCTGTAGTTTGCATTGTGCATTGGAAGGCACAAAGTAAGCAGACGGGAGGAGAAGTCAGGATAGTGCACAAGGTTATAGAAGGGATGGGCTCAAGAAAAGAGAAGTGGAAACAGACAGCATACTAGGCTGGAGAGAGACCTGAGACAAAGAGATCTGAATTATACGAGAGCCGTCCAGGGGAAACACAAATTATGCAGTCAAGTTTCCCACATTTGGGGAAATCGCAAGGGGCAGCACACCCAGAGTGCAATGGGTGAGCCTTGCCCTGGGAGAAGCACCTTCATGATCATAGTATCTCACCTGGCAGGTTAGTAGGAGTTGGGCTAGAGCTGGGGAGGGTCGCTGCTCGGGCACTACCTTTCAAGTGAAGGAGATCCAACTGAGGCAGCACAAGGGAACTCTCAAAAGAAGAACAAGGCTAGAGGAAGATCTGAGACAAAGAAATCTGACTTTTACCAGAGCTGACCAGAGGAAAGCACAAACACAGTCCACCACTACCACAAATAATGCAGTCGAGTTTCCCACATTTGGGGAAATCACAGGGGTCAGCATACCCAGAATGCAATGAATGAACCTCACCCTGGGAGAACAATCTTCATGACAATAGTATCTCCTATGCAAAATAAGTATGATTTGGGATAGGGCTGGGGAGGGCCGCTGCTCAGGCACATCTCTGTCAAGTAAAGGAGATTCAACTGAGGCAGCACAAGGGAACTCTCATCTGGGGACAACAACTGCAGGGAGAACACATATTTTCAGATGAACATGGGGTGGCAGAAGGCTGCCTAATACTGAAGCACCCCCAAACAACAAACCAAATGCAACAACTAGTGCAAGCATTCCTGGGGGATGGCCTGCAGCAGATGGATTTGAATATGGTGATGTCATCCAAGCAGTGGGTCAAAGTTGGCTTCAACCCTCGTCTGCATATGAAAAGAGAAAAGGAGCGTGCAGGGCATGGAGGCCTTTTGTGGTGCTTGGATGACCCCTAGTTCGCATTAAGCACACCCACCCTCCTTCGGTGTGGGGCTCATGTTGGCCATTCCCCAGCCCCTGAAGCATTCAAGCTGATTTCTTGCAGCAGCTGGGCACTGTAACAGCTCCAGAGCTGCTCTGTAAAGCAAGTAAAAGGGTGTGGGCCCTGCAGCACTACCCGTAGTTTGCATTGTGCATTGGGAGGCATAAAGTAAGCAGACGGGAGGAGAAGTCAGGATAGTGCACAAGGGTATAGAAGGGAGGGGCACAAGAAAAAAGAAGTGGAACCAGACAGCAAACTAGGCTGGAGAGAGACCTGAGACAAAGAGATCTGAATTACATGAGAGCCGACCAGGGAAAACTCAAATTATGCAGTCAAGTTTCCCACATTTGGGGAAATCGCAGGGGCAGCACACCCAGAGTGCAATGGGTGAGCCTTGCCCTGGGAGAAGCAACTTCATGATCATAGTATCTCACCTGGCAACTAAGTAGGAGTTGGGCTAGAGCTGGGGAGGGTCGCTGCTCGGGCACCCCCCTGTCAAGTGAAGGAGATCCAACTGAGGCAGCACAAGGGAACTCTCGAAAGAAGAACAAGGCTAGAGGAAGATCTGAGACAAAGAAATCTGACTTTTACCAGAGCTGACCAGAGGAAAGCACAAACACAGTCCCCCACTACCACAAATAATGCAGTCGAGTTTCCCACATTTGGGGAAATCACAGGGGTCAGCATACCCAGAATGCAATGAATGAACCTAACCCTGGGAGAACAATCTTCATGACCATGGTATCTCCTATGCAAAATAAGTATGATTTGGGCTAGGGCTGGGGAGGGCCCTTGCTCAGGCACATCTCTGTCAAGTAAGTTGCATTTGATTTGTTGTTTGGGGGTGCTTCAGTATTAGGCAGCCTTCTGCCCTACCATGTTCATCTGAAAATATGTGTTCTCCCTGCAGTTGTTGTCCCCAGATGAGAGTTCCCTTGTGCTGCCTCAGTTGAATCTCCTTTTGGAGAAGACCTCAATAAGATTGTAGCTGATCTGGCTACTGCTAAAACAGCTTGCCTACCTAGTATGACTCCTACCACGCAGAAGGCTAAAAGTACTTTTCTTGGCCCTTTCATCCTCCAGGTAAAGCGTACCCAAGGTCAGGCATACCCAAAGCAAGCTCATGTTTCCAGACCTGCCAAGCCCAGACTGAAGCAATCCTGGGCTGCCCATCAGCCTGCTTCCAAAACGGACAAGCCTGCCGCATGACGGTGCAGGCCTCCCTCTGGGGGATCCCAGGGTGGGGGGCCCGACTTCTAGGTTTGGCAAAGAAAGGTATAATTCTAAGCTAGAGAATTCTGTTTGGAGCTCACCTTGTACTTTGTGAAGAAATAATCAGCATTGTGGCTGAGCAGATACATGTAGTGTGTGGCTGCAAACTGCATGGATCTGCTGCGTTGTAATGCTGATTCTTTTTTTTTGCAAAGTACCAATAGCTTCATATAATGTTCACAATTTTTATGCAGGATCAAATAGCTCAATAGGTAGGGTGTTTGATTAGAATTCAACAGGTTATAGGTTTGAATCCTGGGTATGGTAGTTTGAGATGTGTTATTTAATAAAGTATGTTGTTCTGACTGCCGGCATCTTATCACCTGGGATATCATACTAAATAAATGGAGTTGATCAAATTTTTTTTTTTTTAACTAGGGACAATTTCCAGATACTTCTCTTTATAACTGAGATTGCCCCCTGGAACTTCACATCAGTTGACAACTATGCATGAGTGGGCAGTGCTTGCCCTGGATCTGTCCACCCATTTATGTGCCGCCATAAAATAAAGCATGACTAACAGTTATCCTGGGCGTACACTACACAATTATCTGTCAGGCTATCTATCCAGTCTGGATGGATGGAATGAAAATCTGGTAATGTATAGGAGCAAATGTCAATTAACCATTTGCTCCCAAACACTAGAAAAGTGGTCAAAAATGGTCATTACACAAATTGGTTAAACCCAAAATTTAACCAATTTGTTTAGGGGACCATTTTTGTCCATTTTTTAGTGTTTGAGAGTAAATCGTTGATGGTCATTTGCTCACATAGATAACCGGATTTCTATTCCAACCAGCCAGTGTTGGAGAGATGGTCTGCCAGATTACATAATGCATACCAGAGCCATAACTAGACTTTTTGGTGCCCTGTGACAGAGAATTATATGCCCTCCCCCCCATTTTTGCAATATGGACAAAAGGCGCATGCCTTGTGGGGAAGGGGCATAACAAGATTGATCTCAGAGAAAGCACATGAGATATGAAGATATATCTAGTATACTTGGCACTCAATGGTTTGTGGTATTGCAGGGGTGCCCTCCTTAAATGCATATACAGTCACACATGGCATGTTTGTGTAAATGGCATATCAGCAGTCAGCACTAACTGGTGACGTGCCATTTGTACAAGTAAGCCATGTGTGACTAATATATAAACATACTTTATTAAATAACACCTCAAACTATCATACCCAGGATTCAAACCTATAACCTGTTAAATTCTAATCAAACACCCTACCCATTGAGCTACTTGATCCTGCATCTATTCTAACCTCCAAAAACAGATTCAGTTGCATTTTCCAGCGTGTTTTGTTTGCGCCTTTGCAAATGTCTTACATCGACAAACTTATTTAGTACTATTTTGCAAATAGGGTTACATTGTCGCAACATTGTGTTCCCTAATTGCTTGATTTTTTAAATGCAAAAATTGATAAAGACACCTGATAATTGCTCTGTGGAGTCTTCTTTTGTGTCTACTTCTTATCTACATTTAATTCCCTACCTATAATCAAGGCATTTTTAAATGCTGGGTGCTGCCAGGACGTGAGGCCTACCTAGTCTTTAGATCTGAATTTGAATGTACTTGTGAACTAACTTAATTTCCTACTTCTAAACTCATTCCTAAATTCACTACTTACATTAATCCTGTAGTTGGGCATTTTGAGCCTTCAATTGTGGGCATTGTTTTGTGTCCAGACCAGCAGCTGGTGGTGTGCATTTGCTGGAAAGGCATCGAAGACCTCCGATATGCTGCATCTCCTGATGTGTGTCTGCCTCAAGTGGCAGTCAGCAAATGCATGCTAGACACCCCATTCCAAGCTGATTGTGACATCACGGAACATGCATCATAGAACAGGCATGCTAGAACATGGGTCTTCAACCTGCGACCCTCCAGCTGCTGTGGAACTACATATCCCAGCATGCCCTGCCTCAGTTTTAGCATACCTTAATAGCAAAACTGTGGCAGGGCATGCTGGGATGTGTAGTTTCACAGCAGCTGGAGGGCCACAGGATGAAGACCCATGTGCTAGAACCAAACCGCAGGTACATTGAATGCTAGCAAGCTGAACGTTTAAATCCTTTTTGTTCCGCAGCATTCCAATGTGGAAGATTCCATGGAACCAGAGATTATTCCATTGAGAAGGACATGCTGCCTGGATGACTGCACTGTGCAAATTAAATCACGGAGCCAGTTGGCTTGTGGGTGGCTCTGGTTACTGGGTGGTTAGGTGGGCGGTGTGTCGGAGGTGGAGCACATGCAAATGAATGTGTATCATCCAGCTAGTGAGAGAGAAAACTCATGCAGGAGTGTGCCTGCTTGTCAGTGAGTTATGCACCTTGCCAGACGTCAAATCTACATGGAGCAACTGGAGGGGACAAGAGCAGGTTTGGAAAATATAGACAGAAGAGCATATATGCTGGCGCATTCTCCATGATTGTGTCAGCTTATGTTTTGGTGCACTGCACTTTCCTCCACTAAGTTTTAGCCATTTTGTTTAAACGCAAGTGTAGTTGCTTCTCGCTCTTTTGGCTGTGATATTGTATTGTGGTTGAAGAGTCTGCTGGAGGGATTGTTTTCTTCATTGGCGAGAGACTGAAGATATTCCAGGATGGAAGGCTTGGGAACACTATCCGTTTTTCAGTTGTGGAAGAGTTGAAAGACCGGATTGGACTACATTCTATAGTAAAGGGTATCTTTGTATTTATTAATCCTCCCTTTATATGTGTCTGTCTTTCAATAAAGCTTTGGGCTTGTGATTCCGTCACCCTCTTACACTCCACACCCATAGCCTTATTAACTATTGTATTGTTTAAATGTATAGTGCAGTTCATGATTTATAGTGTAGGCTGACCTGTGCTGTAGTTCTTGAACTGTACTATACCGACAGCATTTGTATTGTGTTTTGGCTGTGCTGCAACACAGTACTTATGTGTGTAATGTTTATGTATGTTTTATGGCTTCTTTATGTCAATAAAGACTGCTTTTTCAATCCAATATCTGAAAACAATCAATGTTTATCTTTGATGGCAATAGAAGTGGTATGATATTTGCTGCTTTTGAAAGGCAATATCTGATATGTCCCCTATCTGGGAACCATATATTAAATGGCTTTTCAGAAAAGGGAGATGGGAGAAGAGCTTTCAGTACTTGTAGGACCGATGCACATTTCCTATTCTAGCCTCCAAAAACAGATTCAGTTGCATTTTCCAGCGTGTTTTGGATGCGCCTTTGCAAATGTCTTACATCGACAAACTTATTTAGTACTATTTTGCAAATAGGGTTACATTGTTGCAACATTGTGTTCCCTAATTGCTTGATTTTTTAAATGCAACAATTGATAAAAACACCTGATAACTGCTCTGCGGAGTCTTATTTTGTGTCTACTTCTTATCTACATTTAATTCCGTACCTCTAATCAAGGCATTTTTAAATGCTGGCGGCTGCCAGGACGTGAGGCCTACCTAGACTTTAGATCTGAATTTGAATGTACTTGTGAACTAACTTAATTTCCTACTTCTAAATTCATTCCTAAATTCACTACTTACATGAATCCTGTAGTTGGGCATTTTGGGACTTCGATTGTGGGCATTGTTTTGTGTCCAGACCAGCAGCAGGTGGTGTGCATTTGCTGGAAAGGCATCGAAGACCTCCGGTATGCTGCATCTCCTGATGTGTGTCTCCCTCAAGTGGCTGTCAGCAAATGCCTGCTAGACACCCCATTCCAAGCTGATTGTGACATCATGGAACATGCATCATAGAACAGGCATGCTAAAACATGGGTCTTCAACCTGCGACCCTCCAGCTGCTGTGGAACTATACATCCCAGCATGCCCTGCCTCAGTTTTAGCATACCTTAATAGCAAAACTGTGGCAAGCTTTCTAAAGGAGCTATATGAATCAAAGTGCAATCTGTGTGGAGTTTACACTTGCTTGCTCATAGAGTAATTGTTTTAATTATTGTTTTATGGTAATATGAAATTTATTGGCTAATGAATTTGCCTTACTGTCTATATAAGATTGATTTTTAATCAGTAATTTTAATAAACTAGATAAATTGTATCAAAGAAGCAGTCGGTTATCATATTGTGCGCCTTCACTCATATTTTTTTTTAGGTACACATTTGATGTTTAGTGGATTTCCAGGTCCATTTTGTGTAGGCAGCCTACTTTGGGTTGTTCTCTATGTTAAGAGGCTACAGTTGGGAAAAACTTAGCGCCAGACACACACATTCTTTTTTCGTGTTGCGCTGTCAGCAAATGCCTGCTAGACACCCCATTCCAAGCTGATTGTGACATCACGGAACATGCATCATAGAACAGGCATGCTAAAACATGGGTCTTCAACCTGCGACCCTCCAACTGCTGTGGAACTACACATCCCAGCATGCCCTGCCTTAGTTTTAGCATACCTTATAGCAAAACTGTGGCAGGGCATGCTGGGATGTGTAGTTTCACAGCAGCTGGAGGGCCACAGGATGAAGACCCATGTGCTAGAGCCAAGCCGCAGGTACATTGAATGCTAGCAAGCTGAATATTTAAATCCTTTTTGTTCCGCAGCATTCCAATGCGGAAGATTCCATGGAACCAGAGATCCTTCCATTGAGAAGGACATGCTGCCTGGATGACTACACTGTGCAAATTAAATCACGGAGCCAGTTGGTTTGTGGGTGGCTCTGGTGACTGGGTGGTTGGGTGGGTGGTGTGTCGGAGGTGGAGCACATGCAAATGATTGTGTATCATCCAGCTAGTGAGAGTGAAAACTCATGCAGGAGTGTGCCTGCTTGTCAGTGGGTTATGCACCTTGCCAGACGTTAAAGCTACATAGAGCAGCTGGAGGGGACAAGAGCAGGTTTGCAAAATATAGATAGAAGAGCATATATGCTGGCGCATTCTCCATGATTGTGTCAGCTTATGTTTTGGTGCACTGCACTTTCCTCCACTAAGTTTTAGCCATTTTTGTTAAGCTCAAGTGTAGTTGCTTCTCGGCCTTTTGGCTGTGATCTTGTATTGTGGTTGAAGGGTCTGCTGGAGGGAGGGATTGCTTTCTTCATTGGCGAAAGACCAAAGATATTCCAGGATGGAAGGCTTGGGAACACTATCCGTTTTTCAATTGTGGAAGAGTTGAAAGACCGGATTGAACTACATTCTATAGTAAAGGATGTCTTTCTATGTATTAATCCTCCCCTTATATGTGTCAGTCTTTCAATAAAGCTTCGGGCTTGTGATTCCCTCACCCTCTTACACTCCACACCCATAGCCTTATTAACTGTTGTATTATTGTACAGTTTAAATGTATAGTGCAGTTCATGATTTATAGTGTAGGCTGGCCTGTGCTGTAGTTCTTGAACTGTACTATACCGTCAGCATTTCTATTGTGTTTTGGCTGTGCCGCAACGCGGTACTTATGTGTGTAATGTTTATGTATGTTTTTTTGCTTCTTTATGTGCATCGGTCCTACAAGTACTGAAAGCTCTTCTCCCATCTCCCTTTTCTGAAAAGCCATTTAATATATGGTTCCCAGATAGGGGACATATCAGATATTGGATTTCAAAAGCATCAAATATCATACCACTTTTATTGCCATCAAAGATAAACATTGATTGTTTTCAGATATTGGCTTGAAAAAGCAGTCTTTATTGACATAAAAAAAAACATACATAAACATTGCACACATAAATACAGT
Source organism: Pseudophryne corroboree (assembly GCF_028390025.1). Classification (NCBI taxonomy): domain Eukaryota; kingdom Metazoa; phylum Chordata; class Amphibia; order Anura; family Myobatrachidae; genus Pseudophryne; species Pseudophryne corroboree. The sequence goes on along the minus strand of NW_026967650.1, from coordinate 40,792 downwards.
GTTGCAGCACAGCCAAAACACAATACAAATGCTGACGGTATAGTACAGTTCAAGAACTACAGCACAGGCCAGTCTACACTATAAATCATGAACTGCACTATACATTTAAACTATACAATAATACAACAGTTAATAAGGCTATGGGTGTGGAGTGTAAGAGGGTGAGGGATTCACAAAACCGAAGCTTTATTGTAACACAGACACATATAAGGGGAGGGTCAATAAATAGAAAGATATCCTTTACTATAGAATGTAGTCCAATCCGACCTCTGTGCTCTTCCACAACTGAAAAACAGATAGTGTTCCCAAGCCTTCCATCCTGGAATATCTTTGGTCTTTCGCCAATGAAGAAAACAATCCCTCCCTCCAGCAGACCCTTCAACCACGATACAAGATCACAGCCAAAAGGCCGAGAAGAAACTACACTTGAGCTTAACAAAAATGGCTAAAACTTAGTGGAGGAAAGTGCAGTGCACCAAAACATAAGCTGACACAATCATGGAGAATGCGCCAGCATATATGCTCTTCTATCTATATTTTGCAAACCTGCTCTTGTCCCCTCCAGCTGCTCTATGTAGATTTAACGTCTGGCAAGGTGCATAACCCACTGACAAGCAGGCACACTCCTGCATGAGTTTTCTCTCTCACTAGCTGGATGATACACAATCATTTGCATGCGCTCCACTTCCGACACACCACCCACCCAACCACCCAGTCACCAGAGCCACCCACAAGCCAACTGGCTCCGTGATTTAATTTGCACAGTGTAGTCATCCAGGCAGCATGTCCTTCTCAATGGAAGGATCTCTGGTTCCATGGAATCTTCCGCATTGGAATGCTGCGGAACAAAAAGGATTTAAATATTCAGCTTGCTAGCATTCAATGTACCTGCGGCTTGGCTCTAGCACATGGGTCTTCATCCTGTGGCCCTCCAGCTTCTGTGAAACTACACATCCCAGCATGCCCTGCCACAGTTTTGCTATTAAGGTATGCTAAAACTGAGGCAGGGCATGCTGGGATGTATAGTTCCACAGCAGCTGGAGGGTCGCAGGTTGAAGACCCATGTTTTAGCATGCCTGTTCTATGATGCATGTTCCATGATGTCACAATCAGCTTGGAATGGGGTGTCTAGCAGGCATTTGCTGACAGCCACTTGAGGGAGACACACATCAGGAGATGCAGCATATCGGAGGTCTTCGATGCCTTTCCAGCAAATGCACACCACCTGCTGCTGGTCTGGACACAAAACAATGCCCACAATCGAAGTCCCAAAATGCCCAACTACAGGATTCATGTAAGTAGTGAATTTAGGAATGAATTTAGAAGTAGGAAATTAAGTTAGTTCACAAGTACATTCAAATTCAGATCTAAAGACTAAACACAAAACACAAAATAAGACTCCACAGAGCAATTAACAGGTGTCTTTATCAATTGTTGCATTTAAAAAATCAAGCAATTAGGGAACACAATGTTGCGACAATGTAACCCTGTTTGCAAAATAGTACTAAATAAGTTTGTCGATGTAAGACATTTGCAAAGGCGCAAACAAAACACGCTGGAAAATGCAACTGAATCTGTTTTTGGAGGTTAGAAAAGATGTAGGATCAAGTAGCTCCATGGGTAGGGTGTTTGATTAAAATTCAACAGGTTATAGGTTTGAATCCTGGGTATGATAGTTTGAGGTGTTATTTAATAAAGCATGTTTATATATTAGTCACACATGGCTTACTTGTACAAATGGCATGTCACCAGTTAGTGCTGACTGCTGATATGCCATTTGCACTAAAACAAATGAAAATGGTAAAAGTTATTGTACTTTAAGTAAAAATAAAAGAGCAAAAATATCAATCCCAGTTTTGGATTACTTGAATTAACAAAAAAAAATGCATTTAGCAGAGGATAGTTTCAATCTGCTTACCTCTGGGCTATGGACCCAGCATGCTTCCATTACAGTACTCTGCTGCACATGTAATTGCAAGAGATCCTGAAGCACTCACTCATCATGGGAAAGTACCAATGTGTTTCTTCATTGGTTGATGGAAGAAACATCTTACAAAAACTCTCCAGATTATTGACTATTTAAAGTTTTTCTAGGAAACGTTCTAGATGAATGCTTATTAGCCTTTGTCAGTATGTACTTTTGCAAAGTGTCGCTGTGGCGCAATCAGTTAGTGTGTACGGCTATTAACCAAAAGGTTGGTGGTTCAATCCCACCCAGGGATGTAATTGACCTTGTTATCAGATTTTGGTGATCTTTAAGTAGACAAGTCAAAATTTCAAAAACCCCTGTTATGGTGTAGGGTACCTGGCCTTCTCTGATGTAATCAGAGTTAGATTTGATTCAGTGATTTTATAAAAACAGCTAGGAAGCACAATTTAGCAGTGGTTTGCAGAGAAAAAGAAATATGCTGGCAAAAAAATCCAATTGAGTGATTAAACAGCTCTTCATTTTCTGGCTTTATTTTTATGCTAACAAATTTGTTCTCTGAAAAGTGTCCACAAAGCCAAGTATCTGATTAACATCTTTGTAGGGATGGTTTTTCACCTATTACTAAATTAAACTTGCTTCATTGGAAAGGCAGCAAGATGCATCCTCATTTCAATATCTACTGAAATAATACAGGTTGACACCAGGAAACATTAACGCCACTGCATCCTTGCTGCTTTCTCATGTGGAAGTCTGTTTAATGTGAAAACTAGGTGATATCTAATTAGCACACAGGTAAGGAATTAAGAAAATCTTTATTTAAGGGTGAAGATGTTTCTCACAAAATCGTTGCCCCAATGCATCATTGAAATTCAAGCTGGAAAGATGATTTTAATATATCACTTGTACATTTTGTATTGCTCTTCTGGTGACAATGTAGTTTGTTTTTGTCAATTACCATTTTAATAATAGGGTAAAGAAAATTAAGTGGATTTTTGAAAGAAAACAATACTGTCAATATACTATTAAAACAAATTAAAATGGTAAAAGTTATTGTACTTTAAGTAAAAATAAAAGAGCAAAAATATCAATCCCAGTTTTGGATTACTTTAATTAACAAAAAAAAAAATGCATATAGCAGAGGATAGTTTCAATCTGCCTACCTCTGGGTTAAGGGGCCCAGCATGCTTCAATTGCAGTACTCTGCTGCACATGTAAGTGCAAGAGATCCTGAAGCACTCACTCATCATGTGAAAGTACCAATGCGTTTCTTCATTGGTTGATGGAAGAAACATCTTACAAAAACTCTCCAGATTATTGACTTTTTAAAGTTTTCTAGGAAACGTTCTAGATGAATGCTTATTAGCCTTTGTCAGTATATACTTTTGCAAAGTGTCTCTGTGGTGCAATCGGTTAGTGTGTTTGGTTATTAACCAAAGGGTTGGTGGTTCAATCCCACCCAGGGATGTTATTGACCTTGTCATCAGATTTTGGTGATCTTTAAGTAGACAAGTCAAAATTTCAAACCCCCTCTTATGGTGTAGGGTACCTGGCCTACTCTGATGTAATCAGAGTTAGATTTGATTAAGTGATTTTATCAAAAAACAGCTAGGAAGCACAATTTAGCAGTGGGTTGCAGAGAAAATGAAATATGCTGGCAGAAAAATCCAATTGAGTGATTAAACAGCTCTTCATTTTCTGGCTTTATTTTTATGCTAACTAATTTGTTCTCTGAAAAGTGTCCACAAAGCCAAGTATCGGATTAACATCTTTGTAGGGATGGTTTTTCACCTATTACTAAATTAAACTTGCTTCATTGGAAAGGCAGCAAGATGCATCCTCATTTCAATATCTACTGAAATAATACAGGTTGACACCAGGAAACATTAACGCCACTGCATCCTTGCTGCTTTCTCATGTGGAAGTCTGTTTAATGTGAAAACAAGGTGATATCTAATTAGCACACAGGTAAGGAATTAAGAAAATCTTTATTTAAGGGTAAGATGTTTCTCACAAAATCGTTGCCCCAATGCATCATTGAAATTCAAGCTGGAAAGATGATTTTAATATATCACTTGTACATTTTGTATTGCTCTTCTGGTGACAATGTAGTTTGTTTTTGTCAATTACCATTTTAATAATCGGGTAAAGAAAATTAAGTGGATTTTTGAAAGAAAACAATACTGTCTATATACTATTAAAACAAATTAAAAAGGTAAAAGTTATTGTACTTTAAGTAAAATAAAAAGAGCAAAAATATCAATCCCAGTTTTGGATTACTTTAATTAACAAAAAAAAATGCATATAGCAGAGGATAATTTCAATCTGCCTACCTCTGGGTTATGGACCCAGCATGCTTCCATTACAGTACTCTGCTGCACATGTAAGTGCAAGAGATCCTGAAGCACTCACTCATCATGGGAAAGTACCAATGTGTTTCTTCATTGGTTGATGGAAGAAACATCTTACAAAAACTCTCCAGATTATTGACTATTTAAAGTTTTTCTAGGAAACGTTCTAGATGAATGCTTATTAGCCTTTGTCAGTATGTACTTTTGCAAAGTGTCGCTGTAGCGCAATCAGTTAGTGTGTACGGCTATTAACCAAAAAGTTGGTGGTTCAATCCCACCCAGGGACGTAATTGACCTTGTGATCAGATTTTGGTGATATTTAAGTAGACAAGTCAAAATTTCAAACCCTCTCTTATAGTGTAGGGTACCTGGCCTACTCTGATGTAATCAGAGTTAGATTTGATTAAGTGATTTTATAAAAAAAACAGCTAGGAAGCACAATTTAGCAGTGGGTTGCAGAGAAAAAGAAATATGCTGGCAGAAAAATCCAATTGAGTGATTAAACAGCTCTTCATTTTCTGACTTTATTTTTATGCTAACAAATTTGTTCTCTGAAAAGAGTCCACAAAGACAAGTATCTGATTAACACCTTTGTAGGGATGGTTTTTCACCTATTACTAAATTAAAAATGCTTCATTGGAAAGGCAGCAAGATGCATCCTCATTTCAAGATCTACTGAAATAATACAGGTTGACACCAGGAAACATTAACGCCACTGCATCCTTGCTGCTTTCTCATGTGGAAGTCTGTTTAATGTGAAAACAAGGTGATATCTAATTAGCACACAGGTAAGGAATTAAGAAATTCTTTATTTAATGGTAAGATGTTTCTCACAAAATCGTTGCCCCAATGCATCATTGAAATTCAAGCTGGAAAGATGATTTTAATATATCACTTGTACATTTTGTATTGCTCTTCTGGTGACAATGTAGTTTGTTTTTGTCAATTACCATTTTAATAATCGGGTAAAGAAAATTAAGTGGATTTTTGAAAGAAAACAATACTGTCTATATACTATTAAAACAAATTAAAAAGGTAAAAGTTATTGTACTTTAAGTAAAATAAAAAGAGCAAAAATATCAATCCCAGTTTTGGATTACTTTAATTAACAAAAAAAAATGCATATAGCAGAGGATAATTTCAATCTGCCTACCTCTGGGTTATGGACCCAGCATGCTTCCATTACAGTACTCTGCTGCACATGTAAGTGCAAGAGATCCTGAAGCACTCACTCATCATGGGAAAGTACCAATGTGTTTCTTCATTGGTTGATGGAAGAAACATCTTACAAAAACTCTCCAGATTATTGACTATTTAAAGTTTTTCTAGGAAACGTTCTAGATGAATGCTTATTAGCCTTTGTCAGTATGTACTTTTGCAAAGTGTCGCTGTAGCGCAATCAGTTAGTGTGTACGGCTATTAACCTAAAAGTTGGTGGTTCAATCCCACCCAGGGACGTAATTGACCTTGTGATCAGATTTTGGTGATATTTAAGTAGACAAGTCAAAATTTCAAACCCTCTCTTATGGTGTAGGGTACCTGGCCTACTCTGATGTAATCAGAGTTAGATTTGATTAAGTGATTTTATAAAAAAAACAGCTAGGAAGCACAATTTAGCAGTGGGTTGCAGAGAAAAAGAAATATGCTGGCAGAAAAATCCAATTGAGTGATTAAACAGCTCTTCATTTTCTGACTTTATTTTTATGCTAACAAATTTGTTCTCTGAAAAGAGTCCACAAAGACAAGTATCTGATTAACACCTTTGTAGGGATGGTTTTTCACCTATTACTAAATTAAAAATGCTTCATTGGAAAGGCAGCAAGATGCATCCTCATTTCAAGATCTACTGAAATAATACAGGTTGACACCAGGAAACATTAACGCCACTGCATCCTTGCTGCTTTCTCATGTGGAAGTCTGTTTAATGTGAAAACAAGGTGATATCTAATTAGCACACAGGTAAGGAATTAAGAAAATCTTTATTTAAGGGTGAAGAGGTTTCTCACAAAATCGTTGCCCCAATGCATCATTGAAATTCAAGCTGGAAAGATGATTTTAATATATCACTTGTACATTTTGTATTGCTCTTCTGGTGACAATGTAGTTTGTTTTTGTCAATTAACATTTGAATAATAGGGTAAAGAAAATTAAGTGGATTTTTGAAAGAAAACAATACTGTCAATATACTATTAAAACAAATTAAAATAATAAAAGTTATTGTACTTTAAGTAAAAATAAAAGAGCAAAAATATCAATCCCAGTTTTGGATTACTTTAATTAACAAAAAAAAATGCATATAGCAGAGGATAGTTTCAATCTGCCTACCTCTGGGTTATGGGCCCAGCATGCTTCCATTGCAGTACTCTGCTGCACATGTAAGTGCAAGAGATCCTGAAGCACTCATTCATCATGGGAAAGTACCAATGTGTTTCTTCATTGGTTGATGGAAGAAACATCTTACAAAAACTCTCCAGATTATTGACTTTTTAAAGTTTTTCTAGGAAACGTTCTAGATGAATGCTTATTAGCCTTTGTCAGTATATACTTTTGCAATGTGTCTCTGTGGCGCAATCAGTTAGCGTGTTCGGTTATTAACCAAAAGGTTGGTGGTTCAATCCTACCCAGGGACGTAATTTACCTTGTTATCAGATTTTGGTGATCTTTAAGTAGACAAGTCAAAATTTCAAACCCCCTCTTATGGTGTAGGGTACCTGGCCTTCTCTGATGTAATCAGAGTTAGATTTGATTAAGTGATTTTATAAAAAAAACAGCTAGGAAGCACAATTTAGCAGTGGGTTGCAGAGAAAAAGAAATATGCTGGCAGAAAAATCCAATTGAGTGATTAAACAGCTCTTCATTTTCTGACTTTATTTTTATGCTAACAAATTTGTTCTCTGAAAAGAGTCCACAAAGACAAGTATCTGATTAACACCTTTGTAGGGATGGTTTTTCACCTATTACTAAATTAAAAATGCTTCATTGGAAAGGCAGCAAGATGCATCCTCATTTCAAGATCTACTGAAATAATACAGGTTGACACCAGGAAACATTAACGCCACTGCATCCTTGCTGCTTTCTCATGTGGAAGTCTGTTTAATGTGAAAACAAGGTGATATCTAATTAGCACACAGGTAAGGAATTAAGAAATTCTTTATTTAATGGTAAGATGTTTCTCACAAAATCGTTGCCCCAATGCATCATTGAAATTCAAGCTGGAAAGATGATTTTAATATATCACTTGTACATTTTGTATTGCTCTTCTGGTGACAATGTAGTTTGTTTTTGTCAATTACCATTTTAATAATCGGGTAAAGAAAATTAAGTGGATTTTTGAAAGAAAACAATACTGTCTATATACTATTAAAACAAATTAAAAAGGTAAAAGTTATTGTACTTTAAGTAAAATAAAAAGAGCAAAAATATCAATCCCAGTTTTGGATTACTTTAATTAACAAAAAAAAAATGCATATAGCAGAGGATAATTTCAATCTGCCTACCTCTGGGTTATGGACCCAGCATGCTTCCATTACAGTACTCTGCTGCACATGTAAGTGCAAGAGATCCTGAAGCACTCACTCATCATGGGAAAGTACCAATGTGTTTCTTCATTGGTTGATGGAAGAAACATCTTACAAAAACTCTCCAGATTATTGACTATTTAAAGTTTTTCTAGGAAACGTTCTAGATGAATGCTTATTAGCCTTTGTCAGTATGTACTTTTGCAAAGTGTCGCTGTAGCGCAATCAGTTAGTGTGTACGGCTATTAACCAAAAAGTTGGTGGTTCAATCCCACCCAGGGACGTAATTGACCTTGTGATCAGATTTTGGTGATATTTAAGTAGACAAGTCAAAATTTCAAACCCTCTCTTATGGTGTAGGGTACCTGGCCTACTCTGATGTAATCAGAGTTAGATTTGATTAAGTGATTTTATAAAAAAAACAGCTAGGAAGCACAATTTAGCAGTGGGTTGCAGAGAAAAAGAAATATGCTGGCAGAAAAATCCAATTGAGTGATTAAACAGCTCTTCATTTTCTGGCTTTATTTTTATGCTAACAAATTTGTTCTCTGAAAAGAGTCCACAAAGCCAAGTATCTGATTAACACCTTTGTAGGGATGGTTTTTCACCTATTACTAAATTAAACATGCTTCATTGGAAAGGCAGCAAGATGCATCCTCATTTCAATATCTACTGAAATAATACAGGTTGACACCAGGAAACATTAACGCCACTGCATCCTTGCTGCTTTCTCATGTGGAAGTCTGTTTAATGTGAAAACAAGGTGATATCTAATTAGCACACAGGTAAGGAATTAAGAAAATCTTTATTTAAGGGTGAAGAGGTTTCTCACAAAATCGTTGCCCCAATGCATCATTGAAATTCAAGCTGGAAAGATGATTTTAATATATCACTTGTACATTTTGTATTGCTCTTCTGGTGACAATGTAGTTTGTTTTTGTCAATTACCATTTGAATAATAGGGTAAAGAAAATTAAGTGGATTTTTGAAAGAAAACAATACTGTCAATATACTATTAAAACAAATTAAAATAATAAAAGTTATTGTACTTTAAGTAAAAATAAAAGAGCAAAAATATCAATCCCAGTTTTGGATTACTTTAATTAACAAAAAAAAATGCATATAGCAGAGGATAGTTTCAATCTGCCTACCTCTGGGTTATGGGCCCAGCATGCTTCCATTGCAGTACTCTGCTGCACATGTAAGTGCAAGAGATCCTGAAGCACTCATTCATCATGGGAAAGTACCAATGTGTTTCTTCATTGGTTGATGGAAGAAACATCTTACAAAAACTCTCCAGATTATTGACTTTTTAAAGTTTTTCTAGGAAACGTTCTAGATGAATGCTTATTAGCCTTTGTCAGTATATACTTTTGCAATGTGTCTCTGTGGCGCAATCAGTTAGCGTGTTCGGTTATTAACCAAAAGGTTGGTGGTTCAATCCTACCCAGGGACGTAATTTACCTTGTTATCAGATTTTGGTGATCTTTAAGTAGACAAGTCAAAATTTCAAACCCCCTCTTATGGTGTAGGGTACCTGGCCTTCTCTGATGTAATCAGAGTTAGATTTGATTAAGTGATTTTATAAAAGAACAGCTAGGAAGCACAACTTAGCAGTGGGTTGCAGAGAAAAAGAAATACGCTTGCAGAAAAATCCAATTGAGTGATTAAACAGCTCTTCATTTTCTGGCTTTATTTTTATGCTAACAAATTTGTTCTCTGAAAAGTGTCCACAAAGCCAAGTATCTGATTAACACCTTTGTAGGGATGGTTTTTCACCTATTACTAAATTAAACTTGCTTCATTGGAAAGGCAGCAAGTGATGTCATCCAAGCAGTGGGTCAAAGTTGGCTTCAACCCTCATCTGCTTATGAAAAGAGAAAAGGGATATGCAGGGCATGGCGGCCTTTTGCGACGCTTGGATGACCCCTAGTTCGCATTAAACACCCCCACCCTCCTTCGGTGTGGGGCTCATGTTGGCCATGCCCCAGCCCCTGAAGCATTCAAGCTGATTTCTTGCAGCAGCTGGGTACTGTAACAGCTCCAGAGCTGCTCTGTAAGGCAAGTAAAAGGGTGTGGGCCCTGCAGCACTACCTGTAGTTTGCATTGTGCATTGGAAGGCACAAAGTAAGCAGACGGGAGGAGAAGTCGGGATAGTTCACAAGGTTATAGAAGGGAGGGGCTCAAGAAAAGAGAAGTGGAAACAGACAGCATACTAGGCTGGAGAGAGACCTGAGACAAAGAGATCTGAATTATACGAGAGCCGTCCAGGGGAAACACAAATTATGCAGTCAAGTTTCCCACATTTGGGGAAATCGCAAGGGACAGCACTCCCAGAGTGCAATGGGTGAGCCTTGCCCTGGGAGAAGCACCTTCATGATCATAGTATCTCACCTGGCAGGTTAGTAGGAGTTGGGTTAGAGCTGGGGAGGGTCGCTGCTCGGGCACTACCTTTCAAGTGAAGGAGATCCAACTGAGGCAGCACAAGGGAACTCTCAAAAGAAGAACAAGGCTAGAGGAAGATCTGAGACAAAGAAATCTGACTTTTACCAGAGCTGACCAGAGGAAAGCACAAACACAGTCCACCACTACCACAAATAATGCAGTCGAGTTTCCCACATTTGGGGAAATCACAGGGGTCAGCATACCCAGAATGCAATGAATGAACCTCACCCTGGGAGAACAATCTTCATGACAATAGTATCTCCTATGCAAAATAAGTATGATTTGGGATAGGGCTGGGGAGGGCCGCTGCTCAGGCACATCTCTGTCAAGTAAAGGAGATTCAACTGAGGCAGCACAAGGGAACTCTCATCTGGGGACAACAACTGCAGGGAGAACACATATTTTCAGATGAACATGGGGTGGCAGAAGGCTGCCTAATACTGAAGCACCCCCAAACAACAAACCAAATGCAACAACTAGTGCAAGCATTCCTGGGGGATGGCCTGCAGCAGATGGATTTGAATATGGTGATGTCATCCAAGCTGTGGGTCAAAGTTGGCTTCAACCCTCGTCTGCATATGAAAAGAGAAAAGGAGCGTGCAGGGCATGGAGGCCTTTTGTGGTGCTTGGATGACCCCTAGTTCGCATTAAGCACCCCCACCCTCCTTCGGTGTGGGGCTCATGTTGGCCATTCCCTAGCCCCTGAAGCATTCAAGCTGATTTCTTGCTGCAGCTGGGCACTGTAACAGCTCCAGAGCTGCTCTGTAAAGCAAGTAAAAGGGTGTGGGCCCTGCAGCACTACCCGTAGTTTGCATTGTGCATTGGGAGGCACAAAGTAAGCAGACGGGAGGAGAAGTCAGGATAGTGCACAAGGGTATAGAAGGGAGGGGCTCAAGAAAAAAGAAGTGGAACCAGACAGCAAACTAGGCTGGAGAGAGACCTGAGACAAAGAGATCTGAATTACATGAGAGCCGACCAGGGAAAACTCAAATTATGCAGTCAAGTTTCCCACATTTGGGGAAATCGCAGGGGCAGCACACCCAGAGTGCAATGGGTGAGCCTTGCCCTGGGAGAAGCAACTTCATGATCATAGTATCTCACCTGGCAGGTAAGTAGGAGTTGGGCTAGAGCTGGGGAGGGTCGCTGCTCGGGCACCCCCCTGTCAAGTGAAGGAGATCCAACTGAGGCAGCACAAGGGAACTCTCGAAAGAAGAACAAGGCTAGAGGAAGATCTGAGACAAAGAAATCTGACTTTTACCAGAGCTGACCAGAGGAAAGCACAAACACAGTCCCCCACTACCACAAATAATGCAGTCGAGTTTCCCACATTTGGGGAAATCACAGGGGTCAGCATACCCAGAATGCAATGAATGAACCTAACCCTGGGAGAACAATCTTCATGACCATGGTATCTCCTATGCAAAATAAGTATGATTTGGGATAGGGCTGGGGAGGGCCGTTGCTCAGGCACATCTCTGTCAAGTAAGTTGCATTTGATTTGTTGTTTGGGGGTGCTTCAGTATTAGGCAGCCTTCTGCCCTACCATGTTCATCTGAAAATATGTGTTCTCCCTGCAGTTGTTGTACCCAGATGAGAGTTCCCTTGTGCTGCCTCAGTTGAATCTCCTTTTGGAGAAGACCTCAATAAGATTGTAGCTGATCTGGCTACTGCTAAAACAGCTTGCCTACCTAGTATGACTCCTACCACGCAGAAGGCTAAAAGTACTTTTCTTCGCCCTTTCATCCTCCAGGTAAAGCGTACCCAAGGTCAGGCATACCCAAAGCAAGCTCATGTTTCCAGACCTGCCAAGCCCAGACTGAAGCAATCCTGGGCTGCCCATCAGCCTGCTTCCAAAACGGACAAGCCTGCCGCATGACGGTGCAGGCCTCCCTCTGGGGGATCCCAGGGTGGGGGGCCCGACTTCTAGGTTTGGCAAAGAAAGGTATAATTCTAAGCTAGAGAATTCTGTTTGGAGCTCACCTTGTACTTTGTGAAGAAATAATCAGCATTGTGGCTGAGCAGATACATGTAGTGTGTGGCTGCAAACTGCATGGATCTGCTGCGTTGTAATGCTGATTCTTTTTTTTTTGCAAAGTACCAATAGCTTCATATAATGTTCACAATTTTTATGCAGGATCAAATAGCTCAATAGGTAGGGTGTTTGATTAGAATTCAACAGGTTATAGGTTTGAATCCTGGGTATGGTAGTTTGAGATGTGTTATTTAATAAAGTATGTTGTTCTGACTGCCGGCATCCTATCACCTGGGATATCATACTAAATAAATGGAGTTGATAAAAAAATTTTTTTTTTTTTTAACTAGGGACAATTTCCAGATAATTCTCTTTATAACTGAGATTGCCCCCTGGAACTTCACATCAGTTGACAACTATGCATGAGTGGGCAGTGCTTGCCCTGGATCTGTCCACCCATTTATGTGCCGCCATAAAATAAAGCATGACTAACAGTTATCCTGGGCGTACACTACACAATTATCTGTCAGGCTATCTATCCAGTCTGGATGGATGGAATGAAAATCTGGTAATGTATAGGAGCAAATGTCAATTAACCATTTGCTCCCAAACACTAGAAAAGTGGTCAAAAATGGTCATTACAAATTGGTTAAACCCAAAATTTAACCAATTTGTTTAGGGGACCATTTTTGTCCATTTTTTAGTGTTTGAGAGTAAATCGTTGATGGTCATTTGCTCACATAGATAACCGGATTTCTATTCCAACCAGCCAGTGTTGGAGAGATGGTCTGCCAGATTACATAATGCATACCAGAGCCATAACTAGACTTTTTGGTGCCCTGTGACAGAGAATTATATGCCCTCCCCCCCATTTTTGCAATATGGACAAAAGGCGCATGCCTTGTGGGGAAGGGGCATAACAAGATTGGTCTCAGAGAAAGCACATGAGATATGAAGATATATCTAGTATACTTGACACTCAATGGTTTGTGGTATTGCAGGGGTGCCCTCCTTAAATGCATATACAGTCACACATGGCATGTTTGTGTAAATGGCATATCAGCAGTCAGCACTAACTGGTGACATGCCATTTGTACAAGTAAGCCATGTGTGACTAATATATAAACATACTTTATTAAATAACACCTCAAACTATCATACCCAGGATTCAAACCTATAACCTGTTAAATTCTAATCAAACACCCTACCCATTGAGCTACTTGATCCTGCATCTATTCTAACCTCCAATAACAGATTCAGTTGCATTTTCCAGCGTGTTTTGTTTGCGCCTTTGCAAATGTCTTACATCGACAAACTTATTTAGTACTATTTTGCAAATAGGGTTACATTGTCGCAACATTGTGTTCCCTAATTGCTTGATTTTTTAAATGCAAAAATTGATAAAGACACCTGATAATTGCTCTGTGGAGTCTTCTTTTGTGTCTACTTCTTATCTACATTTAATTCCCTACCTATAATCAAGGCATTTTTAAATGCTGGGTGCTGCCAGGACGTGAGGCCTACCTAGTCTTTAGATCTGAATTTGAATGTACTTGTGAACTAACTTAATTTCCTACTTCTAAATTCATTCCTAAATTCACTACTTACATTAATCCTGTAGTTGGGCATTTTGAGCCTTCAATTGTGGGCATTGTTTTGTGTCCAGACCAGCAGCTGGTGGTGTGCATTTGCTGGAAAGGCATCGAAGACCTCCGATATGCTGCATCTCCTGATGTGTGTCTGCCTCAAGTGGCTGTCAGCATATGCATGCTAGACACCCCATTCCAAGCTGATTGTGACATCACGGAACATGCATCATAGAACAGGCATGCTAGAACATGGGTCTTCAACCTGCGACCCTCCAGCTGCTGTGGAACTACATATCCCAGCATGCCCTGCCTCAGTTTTAGCATACCTTAATAGCAAAACTGTGGCAGGGCATGCTGGGATGTGTAGTTTCACAGCAGCTGGAGGGCCACAGGATGAAGACCCATGTGCTAGAACCAAACCGCAGGTACATTGAATGCTAGCAAGCTGAATGTTTAAATCCTTTTTGTTCCGCAGCATTCCAATGCGGAAGATTCCATGGAACCAGAGATTATTCCATTGAGAAGGACATGCTGCCTGGATGACTGCACTGTGCAAATTAAATCACGGAGCCAGTTGGCTTGTGGGTGGCTCTGGTGACTGGGTGGTTGGGTGGGCGGTGTGTCGGAGGTGGAGCACATGCAAATGAATGTGTATCATCCAGCTAGTGAGAGAGAAAACTCATGCAGGAGTGTGCCTGCTTGTCAGTGAGTTATGCACCTTGCCAGACGTCAAATCTACATGGAGCAACTGGAGGGGACAAGAGCAGGTTTGGAAAATATAGACAGAAGAGCATATATGCTGGCGCATTCTCCATGATTGTGTCAGCTTATGTTTTGGTGCACTGCACTTTCCTCCACTAAGTTTTAGCCATTTTGTTTAAACGCAAGTGTAGTTGCTTCTCGCTCTTTTGGCTGTGATATTGTATTGTGGTTGAAGAGTCTGCTGGAGGGATTGTTTTCTTCATTGGCGAGAGACTGAAGATATTCCAGGATGGAAGGCTTGGGAACACTATCCGTTTTTCAGTTGTGGAAGAGTTGAAAGACCGGATTGGACTACATTCTATAGTAAAGGGTATCTTTGTATTTATTAATCCTCCCTTTATATGTGTCTGTCTTTCAATAAAGCTTTGGGCTTGTGATTCCGTCACCCTCTTACACTCCACACCCATAGCCTTATTAACTATTGTATTGTTTAAATGTATAGTGCAGTTCATGATTTATAGTGTAGGCTGACCTGTACTGTAGTTCTTGAACTGTACTATACCGACAGCATTTGTATTGTGATTTGGCTGTGCTGCAACACAGTACTTATGTGTGTAATGTTTATATATGTTTTTTTGCTTCTTTATGTCAATAAAGACTGCTTTTTCAATCCAATATCTGAAAACAATCAATGTTTATCTTTGATGGCAATAGAAGTGGTATGATATTTGCTGCTTTTGAAAGGCAATATCTGATATGTCCCCTATCTGGGAACCATATATTAAATGGCTTTTCAGAAAAGGGAGATGGGAGAAGAGCTTTCAGTACTTGTAGGACCGATGCACATTTCCTATTCTAGCCTCCAAAAACAGATTCAGTTGCATTTTCCAGCGTGTTTTGGATGCGCCTTTGCAAATGTCTTACATCGACAAACTTATTTAGTACTATTTTGCAAATAGGGTTACATTGTTGCAACATTGTGTTCCCTAATTGCTTGATTTTTTAAATGCAACAATTGATAAAAACACCTGATAACTGCTCTGCGGAGTCTTATTTTGTGTCTACTTCTTATCTACATTTAATTCCGTACCTCTAATCAAGGCATTTTTAAATGCTGGCGGCTGCCAGGACGTGAGGCCTACCTAGACTTTAGATCTGAATTTGAATGTACTTGTGAACTAACTTAATTTCCTACTTCTAAATTCATTCCTAAATTCACTACTTACATGAATCCTGTAGTTGGGCATTTTGGGACTTCGATTGTGGGCATTGTTTTGTGTCCAGACCAGCAGCAGGTGGTGTGCATTTGCTGGAAAGGCATCGAAGACCTCCGATATGCTGCATCTCCTGATGTGTGTCTCCCTCAAGTGGCTGTCAGCAAATGCCAGCTAGACACCCCATTCCAAGCTGATTGTGACATCACGGAACATGCATCATAGAACAGGCATGCTAAAACATGGGTCTTCAACCTGCGACCCTCCAGCTGCTGTAGAATTACACATCCCAGCATGCCCTGCCTCAGTTTTAGCATACCTTATAGCAAAACTGTGGCAGGGCGTGCTGGGATGTGTAGTTTCACAGCAGCTGGAGGGCCACAGGATGAAGACCCATGTGCTAGAGCCAAGCCGCAGGTACATTGAATGCTAGCAAGCTGAATATTTAAATCCTTTTTGTTCCGCAGCATTCCAATGCGGAAGATTCCATGGAACCAGAGATCCTTCCATTGAGAAGGACATGCTGCCTGGATGACTACACTGTGCAAATTAAATCACGGAGCCAGTTGGTTTGTGGGTGGCTCTGGTGACTGGGTGGTTGGGTGGGTGGTGTGTCGGAGGTGGAGCACATGCAAATGATTGTGTATCATCCAGCTAGTGAGAGTGAAAACTCATGCAGGAGTGTGCCTGCTTGTCAGTGGGT
This sequence comes from Pseudophryne corroboree, assembly GCF_028390025.1. NCBI lineage: Eukaryota > Metazoa > Chordata > Amphibia > Anura > Myobatrachidae > Pseudophryne > Pseudophryne corroboree. The sequence goes on along the minus strand of NW_026967650.1, from coordinate 24,371 downwards.
TATGCACCTTGCCAGACGTTAAATCTACATAGAGCAGCTGGAGGGGACAAGAGCATGTTTGCAAAATATAGATAGAAGAGCATATATGCTGGCGCATTCTCCATGATTGTGTCAGCTTATGTTTTGGTGCACTGCACTTTCCTCCACTAAGTTTTAGCCATTTTTGTTAAGCTCAAGTGTAGTTGCTTCTCGGCCTTTTGGCTGTGATCTTGTATTGTGGTTGAAGGGTCTGCTGGAGGGAGGGATTGCTTTCTTCATTGGCGAAAGACCAAAGATATTCCAGGATGGAAGGCTTGGGAACACTATCCGTTTTTCAATTGTGAAAGAGTTGAAAGACCGGATTGGACTATATTCTATAGTAAAGGATGTCTTTCTATTTATTAATCCTCCCTTTATATGTGTCAGTCTTTCAATAAAGCTTCGGGCTTGTGATTCCCTCACCCTCTTACACTCCACACCCATAGCCTTATTAACTGTTGTATTATTGTACAGTTTAAATGTATAGTGCAGTTCATGATTTATAGTGTAGGCTGGCCTGTGCTGTAGTTCTTGAACTGTACTATACCATCAGCATTTCTATTGTGTTTTGGCTGTGCCGCAACGCGGTACTTATGTGTGTAATGTTTATGTATGTTTTTTTGCTTCTTTATGTGCATCGGTCCTACAAGTACTGAAAGCTCTTCTCCCATCTCCCTTTTCTGAAAAGCCATTTAATATATGGTTCCCAGATAGGGGACATATCAGATATTGGATTTCAAAAGCATCAAATATCATACCACTTTTATTGCCATCAAAGATAAACATTGATTGTTTTCAGATATTGGCTTGAAAAAGCAGTCTTTATTGACATAAAAAAAAACATACATAAACATTGCACACATAAATACAGTGTTGCAGCACAGCCAAAACACAATACAAATGCTGACGGTATAGTACAGTTCAAGAACTACAGCACAGGCCAGTCTACACTATAAATCATGAACTGCACTATACATTTAAACTATACAATAATACAACAGTTAATAAGGCTATGGGTGTGGAGTGTAAGAGGGTGAGGGATTCACAAAACCGAAGCTTTATTGTAACACAGACACATATAAGGGGAGGGTCAATAAATAGAAAGATATCCTTTACTATAGAATGTAGTCCAATCCGACCTCTGTGCTCTTCCACAACTGAAAAACAGATAGTGTTCCCAAGCCTTCCATCCTGGAATATCTTTGGTTTTTCGCCAATGAAGAAAACAATCCCTCCCTCCAGCAGACCCTTCAACCACGATACAAGATCACAGCCAAAAGGCCGAGAAGCAACTACACTTGAGCTTAACAAAAATGGCTAAAACTTAGTGGAGGAAAGTGCAGTGCACCAAAACATAAGCTGACACAATCATGGAGAATGCGCCAGCATATATGCTCTTCTATCTATATTTTGCAAACCTGCTCTTGTCCCCTCCAGCTGCTCTATGTAGATTTAACGTCTGGCAAGGTGCATAACCCACTGACAAGCAGGCACACTCCTGCATGAGTTTTCTCTCTCACTAGCTGGATGATACACAATCATTTGCATGCGCTCCACTTCCGACACACCACCCACCCAACCACCCAGTCACCAGAGCCACCCACAAGCCAACTGGCTCCGTGATTTAATTTGCACAGTGTAGTCATCCAGGCAGCATGTCCTTCTCAATGGAAGGATCTCTGGTTCCATGGAATCTTCCGCATTGGAATGCTGCGGAACAAAAAGGATTTAAATATTCAGCTTGCTAGCATTCAATGTACCTGCGGCTTGGCTCTAGCACATGGGTCTTCATCCTGTGGCCCTCCAGCTGCTGTGAAACTACACATCCCAGCATGCCCTGCCACAGTTTTGCTATTAAGGTATGCTAAAACTGAGGCAGGGCATGCTGGGATGTGTAGTTCCACAGCAGCTGGAGGGTCGCAGGTTGAAGACCCATGTTTTAGCATGCCTGTTCTATGATGCATGTTCAATGATGTCACAATCAGCTTGGAATGGGGTGTCTAGCAGGCATTTGCTGACAGCCACTTGAGGGAGACACACATCAGGAGATGCAGCATATCGGAGGTCTTCGATGCCTTTCCAGCAAATGCACACCACCTGCTGCTGGTCTGGACACAAAACAATGCCCACAATCGAAGTCCCAAAATGCCCAACTACAGGATTCATGTAAGTAGTGAATTTAGGAATGAATTTAGAAGTAGGAAATTAAGTTAGTTCACAAGTACATTCAAATTCAGATCTAAAGACTAAACACAAAACACAAAATAAGACTCCACAGAGCAATTATCAGGTGTCTTTATCAATTGTTGCATTTAAAAAATCAAGCAATTAGGGAACACAATGTTGCGACAATGTAACCCTATTTGCAAAATAGTACTAAATAAGTTTGTCGATGTAAGACATTTGCAAAGGCGCAAACAAAACACGCTGGAAAATGCAACTGAATCTGTTTTTGGAGGTTAGAAAAAATGCAGGATCAAGTTTCTCCATGGGTAGGGTGTTTGATTAGAATTCAGCAGGTTATAGGTTTGAATCCTGGGTATGATAGTTTGAGATGTTATTTAATAAAGCATGTTTATATATTAGTCACACATTGCTTACTTGTACAAATGGCATGTCACCAGTTAGTGCTGACTGCTGATATGCCATTTGCACTAAAACAAATTAAAATGGTAAAAGTTATTGTACTTTAAGTAAAAATAAAAGCTAAAATATCAATCCCAGTTTTGGATTACTTTAATGAACAAAAAAAAAATGCATATAGCAAAGGATAGTTTCAATCTGCCTACCTCTGGGTTATGGACCCAGCATGCTTCCATTACAGTACTCTGCTGCACATGTAAGTGCAAGAGATCCTGAAGCACTCACTCATCATGGGAAAGTACCAATGTGTTTCTTCATTGGTTGATGGAAGAAACATCTTACAAAAACTCTCCACATTATTGACTTTTTAAAATGTTTCTAGGAATCGTTCTAGATGAATGCTTATTAGCCTTTGTCAGTATGGACTTTTACAAAGTGTTGCTGTGGCGCAATCAGTTACTGTGTAAGGCTATTAACCAAAAGGTTGGTGGTTCAATCCCACCCAGGGATGTAATTGACCTTGTTATCAGATTTTGGTGATCTTTATGTAGACAAGTCAAAATTTCAAACCCCCTCTTATGGTGTAGGGTACCTGGCCTTCTCTGATGTAATCAGAGTTAGATTTGATTCAGTGATTTTATAAAAACAGCTAGGAAGCACAATTTAGCAGTGGGTTGCAGAGAAAAAGAAATATGCTGGCAAAAAAATCCAATTGAGTGATTAAACAGCTCTTCATTTTCTGGCTTTATTTTTATGCTAACAAATTTGTTCTCTGAAAAGTGTCCACAAAGCCAAGTTTCTGATTAACACCTTTGTAGGGATGGTTTTTAACCTATTACTAAATTAAACTTGCTTCATTGGAAAGGCAGCAAGATGCATCCTCATTTCAATATCTACTGAAATAATACAGGTTGACACCAGGAAACATTAACGCCACTGCATCCTTTGTGCTTTCTCATGTGGAAGTCTGTTTAATGTGAAAACAAGGTGATATCTAATTAGCACACAGGTAAGGAATTAAGAAAATCTTTATTTAAGGGTGAAGATGTTTCTCACAAAATCGTTGCCCCAATGCATCATTGAAATTCAAGCTGGAAAGATGATTTTAATATATCACTTGTACATTTTGTATTGCTCTTCTGGTGACAATGTAGTTTGTTTTTGTCAATTACCATTTTAATAATCGGGTAAAGAAAATTAAGTGGATTTTTGAAAGAAAACAATACTGTCAATATACTATTAAAACAAATGAAAATGGTAAAAGTTATTGTACTTTAAGTAAAAATAAAAAAGCAAAAATATCAATCCCAGTTTTGGATTACTTTAATTAACAAAAAAAAAACGCATATAGCAGAGGATAGTTTCAATCTGCCTACCTCTGTGCTATGGACCCAGCATGCTTCCATTACAGTACTCTGCTGCACATGTAACTGCAAGAGATCCTGAAGCACTCACTCATCATGGGAAAGTACCAATGTGTTTCTTCATTGGTTGATGGAAGAAACATCTTACAAAAACTCTCCAGATTATTGACTATTTAAAGTTTTTCAAGGAAACGTTCTAGATGAATGCTTATTAGCCTTTGTCAGTATATACTTTTGCAAAGTGTCGCTGTGGCGCAATCAGTTAGTGTGTACGGCTATTAACCAAAAGGTTGGTGGTTCAATCCCACCCAGGGATGTAATTGACCTTGTTATCAGATTTTGGTGATCTTTAAGTAGACAAGTCAAAATTTCAAAAAACCCTGTTATGGTGTAGGGTACCTGGCCTTCTCTGATGTAATCAGAGTTAGATTTGATTCAGTGATTTTATAAAAACAGCTAGGAAGCACAATTTAGCAGTGGTTTGCAGAGAAAAAGAAATATGCTGGCAAAAAAATCCAATTGAGTGATTAAACAGCTCTTCATTTTCTGGCTTTATTTTTATGCTAACAAATTTGTTCTCTGAAAAGTGTCCACAAAGCCAAGTATCTGATTAACATCTTTGTAGGGATGGTTTTTCACCTATTACTAAATTAAACTTGCTTCATTGGAAAGGCAGCAAGATGCATCCTCATTTCAATATCTCCTGAAATAATACAGGTTGACACCAGGAAGCATTAACGCCACTGCATCCTTGCTGCTTTCTCATGTGGAAGTCTGTTTAATGTGAAAACAAGGTGATATCTAATTAGCACACAGGTAAGGAATTAAGAAAATCTTTATTTAAGGGTGAAGATGTTTCTCACAAAATCGTTGCCCCAATGCATCATTGAAATTCAAGCTGGAAAGATGATTTTAATATATCACTTGTACATTTTGTATTGCTCTTCTGGTGACAATGTAGTTTGTTTTTGTCAATTACCATTTTAATAATAGGGTAAAGAAAATTAAGTGGATTTTTGAAAGAAAACAATACTGTCAATATACTATTAAAACAAATTAAAATGGTAAAAGTTATTGTACTTTAAGTAAAAATAAAAGAGCAAAAATATCAATCCCAGTTTTGGATTACTTTAATTAACAAAAAAAAATGCATATAGCAGAGGATAGTTTCAATCTGCCTACCTCTGGGTTAAGGGGCCCAGCATGCTTCCATTGCAGTACTCTGCTGCACATGTAAGTGCAAGAGATCCTGAAGCACTCACTCATCATGGGAAAGTACCAATGCGTTTCTTCATTGGTTGATGGAAGAAACATCTTACAAAAACTCTCCAGATTATTGACTTTTTAAAGTTTTCTAGGAAACGTTCTAGATGAATGCTTATTAGCCTTTGTCAGTATGTACTTTTGCAAAGTGTCTCGGTGGTGCAATCGGTTAGTGTGTTTGGTTATTAACCAAAGGGTTGGTGGTTCAATCCCACCCAGGGATGTTATTGACCATGTCATCAGATTTTGGTGATCTTTAAGTAGACAAGTCAAAATTTCAAACCCCCTCTTATGGTGTAGGGTACCTGGCCTACTCTGATGTAATCAGAGTTAGATTTGATTAAGTGATTTTATAAAAGAACAGCTAGGAAGCACAACTTAGCAGTGGGTTGCAGAGAAAAAGAAATACGCTTGCAGAAAAATCCAATTGAGTGATTAAACAGCTCTTCATTTTCTGGCTTTATTTTTATGCTAACTAATTTGTTCTCTGAAAAGTGTCCACAAAGCCAAGTATCTGATTAACACCTTTGTAGGGATGGTTTTTCACCTATTACTAAATTAAACTTGCTTCATTGGAAAGGCAGCAAGTGATGTCATCCAAGCAGTGGGTCAAAGTTGGCTTCAACCCTCGTCTGCTTATGAAAAGAGAAAAGGGATATGCAGGGCATGGCGGCCTTTTGCGACGCTTGGATGACCCCTAGTTCGCATTAAACACCCCCACCCTCCTTCGGTGTGGGGCTCATGTTGGCCATGCCCCAGCCCCTGAAGCATTCAAGCTGATTTCTTGCAGCAGCTGGGTACTGTAACAGCTCCAGAGCTGCTCTGTAAGGCAAGTAAAAGGGTGTGGGCCCTGCAGCACTACCTGTAGTTTGCATTGTGCATTGGAAGGCACAAAGTAAGCAGACGGGAGGAGAAGTCAGGATAGTGCACAAGGTTATAGAAGGGAGGGGCTCAAGAAAAGAGAAGTGGAAACAGACAGCATACTAGGCTGGAGAGAGACCTGAGACAAAGAGATCTGAATTATACGAGAGCCGTCCAGGGGAAACACAAATTATGCAGTCAAGTTTCCCACATTTGGGGAAATCGCAAGGGGCAGCACACCCAGAGTGCAATGGGTGAGCCTTGCCCTGGGAGAAGCACCTTCATGATCATAGTATCTCACCTGGCAGGTTAGTAGGAGTTGGGCTAGAGCTGGGGAGGGTCGCTGCTCGGGCACTACCTTTCAAGTGAAGGAGATCCAACTGAGGCAGCACAAGGGAACTCTCAAAAGAAGAACAAGGCTAGAGGAAGATCTGAGACAAAGAAATCTGACTTTACCAGAGCTGACCAGAGGAAAGCACAAACACAGTCCACCACTACCACAAATAATGCAGTCGAGTTTCCCACATTTGGGGAAATCACAGGGGTCAGCATACCCAGAATGCAATGAATGAACCTCACCCTGGGAAAACAATCTTCATGACAATAGTATCTCCTATGCAAAATAAGTATGATTTGGGATAGGGCAGGGGAGGGCCGCTGCTCAGGCACATCTCTGTCAAGTAAAGGAGATTCAACTGAGGCAGCACAAGGGAACTCTCATCTGGGGACAACAACTGCAGGGAGAACACATATTTTCAGATGAACATGGGGTGGCAGAAGGCTGCCTAATACTGAAGCACCCCCAAACAACAAACCAAATGCAACAACTAGTGCAAGCATTCCTGGGGGATGGCCTGCAGCAGATGGATTTGAATATGGTGATGTCATCCAAGCAGTGGGTCAAAGTTGGCTTCAACCCTCGTCTGCATATGAAAAGAGAAAAGGAGCGTGCAGGGCATGGAGGCCTTTTGTGGTGCTTGGATGACCCCTAGTTCGCATTAAGCACCCCCACCCTCCTTCGGTGTGGGGCTCATGTTGGCCATTCACCAGCCCCTGAAGCATTCAAGCTGATTTCTTGCAGCAGCTGGGCACTGTAACAGCTCCAGAGCTGCTCTGTAAAGCAAGTAAAAGGGTGTGGGCCCTGCAGCACTACCCGCAGTTTGCATTGTGCATTGGGAGGCACAAAGTAAGCAGACGGGAGGAGAAGTCAGGATAGTGCACAAGGGTATAGAAGGGAGGGGCTCAAGAAAAAAGAAGTGGAACCAGACAGCAAACTAGGCTGGAGAGAGACCTGAGACAAAGAGATCTGAATTACATGAGAGCCGACCAGGGAAAACTCAAATTATGCAGTCAAGTTTCCCACATTTGGGGAAATCGCAGGGGCAGCACACCCAGAGTGCAATGGGTGAGCCTTGCCCTGGGAGAAGCAACTTCATGATCATAGTATCTCACCTGGCAGGTAAGTAGGAGTTGGGCTAGAGCTGGGGAGGGTCGCTGCTCGGGCACCCCCCTGTCAAGTGAAGGAGATCCAACTGAGGCAGCACAAGGGAACTCTCGAAAGAAGAACAAGGCTAGAGGAAGATCTGAGACAAAGAAATCTGAATTTTACCAGAGCTGACCAGAGGAAAGCACAAACACAGTCCCCCACTACCACAAATAATGCAGTCGAGTTTCCCACATTTGGGGAAATCACAGGGGTCAGCATACCCAGAATGCAATGAATGAACCTAACCCTGGGAGAACAATCTTCATGACCATGGTATCTCCTATGCAAAATAAGTATGATTTGGGATAGGGCTGGGGAGGGCCGTTGCTCAGGCACATCTCTGTCAAGTAAGTTGCATTTGATTTGTTGTTTGGGGGTGCTTCAGTATTAGGCAGCCTTCTGCCCTACCATGTTCATCTGAAAATATGTGTTCTCCCTGCAGTTGTTGTCCCCAGATGAGAGTTCCCTTGTGCTGCCTCAGTTGAATCTCCTTTTGGAGAAGACCTCAATAAGATTGTAGCTGATCTGGCTACTGCTAAAACAGCTTGCCTACCTAGTATGACTCCTACCACGCAGAAGGCTAAAAGTACTTTTCTTGGCCCTTTCATCCTCCAGGTAAAGCGTACCCAAGGTCAGGCATACCCAAAGCAAGCTCATGTTTCCAGACCTGCCAAGCCCAGACTGAAGCAATCCTGGGCTGCCCATCAGCCTGCTTCCAAAACGGACAAGCCTGCCGCATGACGGTGCAGGCCTCCCTCTGGGGGATCCCAGGGTGGGGGGCCCGACTTCTAGGTTTGGCAAAGAAAGGTATAATTCTAAGCTAGAGAATTCTGTTTGGAGCTCACCTTGTACTTTGTGAAGAAATAATCAGCATTGTGGCTGAGCAGATACATGTAGTGTGTGGCTGCAAACTGCATGGATCTGCTGCGTTGTAATGCTGATTCTTTTTTTTTGCAAAGTACCAATAGCTTCATATAATGTTCACAATTTTTATGCAGGATCAAATAGCTCAATAGGTAGGGTGTTTGATTAGAATTCAACAGGTTATAGGTTTGAATCCTGGGTATGGTAGTTTGAGATGTGTTATTTAATAAAGTATGTTGTTCTGACTGCCGGCATCCTATCACCTGGGATATCATACTAAATAAATGGAGTTGATCAATTTTTTTTTTTTTAACTAGGGACAATTTCCAGATACTTCTCTTTATAACTGAGATTGCCCCCTGGAACTTCACATCAGTTGACAACTATGCATGAGTGGGCAGTGCTTGCCCTGGATCTGTCCACCCATTTATGTGCCGCCATAAAATAAAGCATGACTAACAGTTATCCTGGGCGTACACTACACAATTATCTGTCAGGCTATCTATCCAGTCTGGATGGATGGAATGAAAATCTGGTAATGTATAGGAGCAAATGTCAATTAACCATTTGCTCCCAAACACTAGAAAAGTGGTCAAAAATGGTCATTACACAAATTGGTTAAACCCAAAATTTAACCAATTTGTTTAGGGGACCATTTTTGTCCATTTTTTAGTGTTTGAGAGTAAATCGTTGATGGTCATTTGCTCACATAGATAACCGGATTTCTATTCCAACCAGCCAGTGTTGGAGAGATGGTCTGCCAGATTACATAATGCATACCAGAGCCATAACTAGACTTTTTGGTGCCCTGTGACAGAGAATTATATGCCCTCCCCCCCATTTTTGCAATATGGACAAAAGGCGCATGCCTTGTGGGGAAGGGGCATAACAAGATTGGTCTCAGAGAAAGCACATGAGATATGAAGATATATCTAGTATACTTGACAATCAATGGTTTGTGGTTTTGCAGGGGTGCCCTCCTTAAATGCATATACAGTCACACATGGCATGTTTGTGTAAATGGCATATCAGCAGTCAGCACTAACTGGTGACATGCCATTTGTACAAGTAAGCCATGTGTGACTAATATATAAACATACTTTATTAAATAACACCTCAAACTATCATACCCAGGATTCAAACCTATAACCTGTTAAATTCTAATCAAACACCCTACCCATTGAGCTACTTGATCCTGCATCTATTCTAACCTCCAAAAACAGATTCAGTTGCATTTTCCAGCGTGTTTTGTTTGCGCCTTTGCAAATGTCTTACATCGACAAACTTATTTAGTACTATTTTGCAAATAGGGTTACATTGTCGCAACATTGTGTTCCCTAATTGCTTGATTTTTTAAATGCAAAAATTGATAAAGACACCTGATAATTGCTCTGTGGAGTCTTCTTTTGTGTCTACTTCTTATCTACATTTAATTCCCTACCTATAATCAAGGCATTTTTAAATGCTGGGTGCTGCCAGGACGTGAGGCCTACCTAGTCTTTAGATCTGAATTTGAATGTACTTGTGAACTAACTTAATTTCCTACTTCTAAATTCATTCCTAAATTCACTACTTACATTAATCCTGTAGTTGGGCATTTTGAGCCTTCAATTGTGGGCATTGTTTTGTGTCCAGACCAGCAGCTGGTGGTGTGCATTTGCTGGAAAGGCATCGAAGACCTCCGATATGCTGCATCTCCTGATGTGTGTCTGCCTCAAGTGGCTGTCAGCAAATGCATGCTAGACACCCCATTCCAAGCTGATTGTGACATCACGGAACATGCATCATAGAACAGGCATGCTAGAACATGGGTCTTCAACCTGCGACCCTCCAGCTGCTGTGGAACTACATATCCCAGCATGCCCTGCCTCAGTTTTAGCATACCTTAAAAGCAAAACTGTAGCAGGGCATGCTGGGATGTGTAGTTTCACAGCAGCTGGAGGGCAACAGGATGAAGACCCATGTGCTAGAACCAAACCGCAGGTACATTGAATGCTAGCAAGCTGAATGTTTAAATCCTTTTTGTTCCGCAGCATTCCAATGCGGAAGATTCCATGGAACCAGAGATTATTCCATTGAGAAGGACATGCTGCCTGGATGACTGCACTGTGCAAATTAAATCACGGAGCCAGTTGGCTTGTGGGTGGCTCTGGTGACTGGGTGGTTGGGTGGGCGGTGTGTCGGAGGTGGAGCACATGCAAATGAATGTGTATCATCCAGCTAGTGAGAGAGAAAACTCATGCAGGAGTGTGCCTGCTTGTCAGTGAGTTATGCACCTTGCCAGACGTCAAATCTACATGGAGCAACTGGAGGGGACAAGAGCAGGTTTGGAAAATATAGACAGAAGAGCATATATGCTGGCGCATTCTCCATGATTGTGTCAGCTTATGTTTTGGTGCACTGCACTTTCACTAAGTTTTAGCCATTTTGTTTAAACGCAAGTGTAGTTGCTTCTCGCTCTTTTGGCTGTGATATTGTATTGTGGTTGAAGAGTCTGCTGGAGGGATTGTTTTCTTCATTGGCGAGAGACTGAAGATATTCCAGGATGGAAGGCTTGGGAACACTATCCGTTTTTCAGTTGTGGAAGAGTTGAAAGACCGGATTGGACTACATTCTATAGTAAAGGGTATCTTTGTATTTATTAATCCTCCCTTTATATGTGTCTGTCTTTCAATAAAGCTTTGGGCTTGTGATTCCGTCACCCTCTTACACTCCACACCCATAGCCTTATTAACTATTGTATTGTTTAAATGTATAGTGCAGTTCATGATTTATAGTGTAGGCTGACCTGTGCTGTAGTTCTTGAACTGTACTATACCGACAGCATTTGTATTGTGTTTTGGCTGTGCTGCAACACAGTACTTATGTGTGTAATGTTTATGTATGTTTTTTTGCTTCTTTATGTCAATAAAGACTGCTTTTTCAATCCAATATCTGAAAACAATCAATGTTTATCTTTGATGGCAATAGAAGTGGTATGATATTTGCTGCTTTTGAAAGGCAATATCTGATATGTCCCCTATCTGGGAACCATATATTAAATGGCTTTTCAGAAAAGGGAGATGGGAGAAGAGCTTTCAGTACTTGTAGGACCGATGCACATTTCCTATTCTAGCCTCCAAAAACAGATTCAGTAGCATTTTCCAGCGTGTTTTGGATGCGCCTTTGCAAATGTCTTACATCGACAAACTTATTTAGTACTATTTTGCAAATAGGGTTACATTGTTGCAACATTGTGTTCCCTAATTGCTTGATTTTTTAAATGCAACAATTGATAAAAACACCTGATAACTGCTCTGCGGAGTCTTATTTTGTGTCTACTTCTTATCTACATTTAATTCCGTACCTCTAATCAAGGCATTTTTAAATGCTGGCGGCTGCCAGGACGTGAGGCCTACCTAGACTTTAGATCTGAATTTGAATGTACTTGTGAACTAACTTAATTTCCTACTTCTAAATTCATTCCTAAATTCACTACTTACATGAATCCTGTAGTTGGGCATTTTGGGACTTCAATTGTGGGCATTGTTTTGTGTCCAGACCAGCAGCAGGTGGTGTGCATTTGCTGGAAAGGCATCGAAGACCTCCGATATGCTGCATCTCCTGATGTGTGTCTCCCTCAAGTGGCTGTCAGCAAATGCCTGCTAGACACCCCATTCCAAGCTGATTGTGACATCACGGAACATGCATCATAGAACAGGCATGCTAAAACATGGGTCTTCAACCTGCGACCCTCCAGCTGCTGTGGAACTACACATCCCAGCATGCCCTGCCTCAGTTTTAGCATACCTTAATAGCAAAACTGTGGCAGGGCATGCTGGGATGTGTAGTTTCACAGCAGCTGGAGGGCCACAGGATGAAGACCCATGTGCTAGAGCCAAGCCGCAGGTACATTGAATGCTAGCAAGCTGAATATTTAAATCCTTTTTGTTCCGCAGCATTCCAATGCGGAAGATTCCATGGAACCAGAGATCCTTCCATTGAGAAGGACATGCTGCCTGGATGACTACACTGTGCAAATTAAATCACGGAGCCAGTTGGTTTGTGGGTGGCTCTGGTGACTGGGTGGTTGGGTGGGTGGTGTGTCGGAGGTGGAGCACATGCAAATGATTGTGTATCATCCAGCTAGTGAGAGTGAAAACTCATGCAGGAGTGTGCCTGCTTGTCAGTGGGTTATGCTCCTTGCCAGACGTTAAATCTACATAGAGCAGCTGGAGGGGACAAGAGCATGTTTGCAAAATATAGATAGAAGAGCATATATGCTGGCGCTTTCTCCATGATTGTGTCAGCTTATGTTTTGGTGCACTGCACTTTCCTCCACTAAGTTTTAGCCATTTTTGTTAAGCTCAAGTGTAGTTGCTTCTCGGCCTTTTGGCTGTGATCTTGTATTGTGGTTGAAGGGTCTGCTGGAGGGAGGGATTGCTTTCTTCATTGGCGAAAGACCAAAGATATTCCAGGATGGAAGGCTTGGGAACACTATCCGTTTTTCAATTGTGGAAGAGTTGAAAGACCGGATTGGACTACATTCTATAGTAAAGGATGTCTTTCTATTTATTAATCCTCCCCTTATATGTGTCAGTCTTTCAATAAAGCTTCGGGCTTGTGATTCCCTCACCCTCTTACACTCCACACCCATAGCCTTATTAACTGTTGTATTATTGTACAGTTTAAATGTATAGTGCAGTTCATGATTTATAGTGTAGGCTGGCCTGTGCTGTAGTTCTTGAACTGTACTATACCATCAGCATTTCTATTGTGTTTTGGCTGTGCCGCAACGCGGTACTTATGTGTGTAATGTTTATGTATGTTTTTTTGCTTCTTTATGTGCATCGGTCCTACAAGTACTGAAAGCTCTTCTCCCATCTCCCTTTTCTGAAAAGCCATTTAATATATGGTTCCCAGATAGGGGACATATCAGATATTGGATTTCAAAAGCATCAAATATCATACCACTTTTATTGCCATCAAAGATAAACATTGATTGTTTTCAGATATTGGCTTGAAAAAGCAGTCTTTATTGACATAAAAAAAAACATACATAAACATTGCACACATAAATACAGTGTTGCAGCACAGCCAAAACACAATACAAATGCTGACGGTATAGTACAGTTCAAGAACTACAGCACAGGCCAGTCTACACTATAAATCATGAACTGCACTATACATTTAAACTATACAATAATACAACAGTTAATAAGGCTATGGGTGTGGAGTGTAAGAGGGTGAGGGATTCACAAAACCGAAGCTTTATTGTAACACAGACACATATAAGGGGAGGGTCAATAAATAGAAAGATATCCTTTACTATAGAATGTAGTCCAATCCGACCTCTGTGCTCTTCCACAACTGAAAAACAGATAGTGTTCCCAAGCCTTCCATCCTGGAATATCTTTGGTCTTTCGCCAATGAAGAAAACAATCCCTCCCTCCAGCAGACCCTTCAACCACGATACAAGATCACAGCCAAAAGGCCGAGAAGCAACTACACTTGAGCTTAACAAAAATGGCTAAAACTTAGTGGAGGAAAGTGCAGTGCACCAAAACATAAGCTGACACAATCATGGAGAATGCGCCAGCATATATGCTCTTCTATCTATATTTTGCAAACCTGCTCTTGTCCCCTCCAGCTGCTCTATGTAGATTTAACGTCTGGCAAGGTGCATAACCCACTGACAAGCAGGCACACTCCTGCATGAGTTTTCTCTCTCACTAGCTGGATGATACACAATCATTTGCATGCGCTCCACTTCCGACACACCACCCACCCAACCACCCAGTCACCAGAGCCACCCACAAGCCAACTGGCTCCGTGATTTAATTTGCACAGTGTAGTCATCCAGGCAGCATGTCCTTCTCAATGGAAGGATCTCTGGTTCCATGGAATCTTCCGCATTGGAATGCTGCGGAACAAAAAGGATTTAAATATTCAGCTTGCTAGCATTCAATGTACCTGCGGCTTGGCTCTAGCACATGGGTCTTCATCCTGTGGCCCTCCAGCTGCTGTGAAACTACACATCCCAGCATGCCCTGCCACAGTTTTGCTATTAAGGTATGCTAAAACTGAGGCAGGGCATGCTGGGATGTGTAGTTCCACAGCAGCTGGAGGGTCGCAGGTTGAAGACCCATGTTTTAGCATGCCTGTTCTATGATGCATGTTCCATGATGTCACAATCAGCTTGGAATGGGGTGTCTAGCAGGCATTTGCTGACAGCCACTTGAGGGAGACACACATCAGGAGATGCAGCATATCGGAGGTCTTCGATGCCTTTCCAGCAAATGCACACCACCTGCTGCTGGTCTGGACACAAAACAATGCCCACAATCGAAGTCCCAAAATGCCCAACTACAGGATTCATGTAAGTAGTGAATTTAGGAATGAATTTAGAAGTAGGAAATTAAGTTAGTTCACAAGTACATTCAAATTCAGATCTAAAGACTAAACACAAAACACAAAATAAGACTCCACAGAGCAATTATCAGGTGTCTGCATTGTTGCATTTAAAAAATCAAGCAATTAGGGAACACAATGTTGCGACAATGTAACCCTATTTGCAAAATAGTACTAAATAAGTTTGTCGATGTAAGACATTTGCAAAGGCGCAAACAAAACACGCTGGAAAATGCAACTGAATCTGTTTTTGGAGGTTAGAAAAGATGCAGGATCAAGTAGCTCCATGGGTAGGGTGTTTGATTAGAATTCAACAGGTTATAGGTTTGAATCCTGGGTATGATAGTTTGAGGTGTTATTTAATAAAGTATGTTTATATATTAGTCACACATGGCTTACTTGTACAAATGGCATGTCACCAGTTAGTGCTGACTGCTGATATGCCATTTGCACTAAAACAAATTAAAATGGTAAAAGTTATTGTACTTTAAGTAAAAATAAAAGCTAAAATATCAACCCCAGTTTTGGATTACTTTAATGAACAAAAAAAAAATGCATATAGCAAAGGATAGTTTCAATCTGCCTACCTCTGGGTTATGGGCCCAGCATGCTTCCATTGCAGTACTCTGCTGCACATGTAAGTGCAAGAGATCCTGAAGCACTCACTCATCATGCGAAAGTACCAATGTGTTTCTTCATTGGTTGCTGGAAGAAACATCTTACAAAAACTCTCCAGATTATTGACTTTTTAAAGTTTTTCTAGGAAACGTTCTAGATGAATGCTTATTAATCTTTGTCAGTATGTACTTTTCGCAAAGTGTCTCTGTGGCGCAATCGGATAGTGTGTTCAGCTATTAATCAAAAGGTTGGTGGTTCAATCCCACCCAGGGACGTAATTGACCTTGTAATCAGATTTTGGTGATATTTAAGTAGACAAGTCAAAATTGCAAACCCCCTCTTATGGTGTAGGGTACCTGGCCTTCTCTGATGTAATCAGATTTGATTAAGTGATTTTATAAAAAAACAGCTAGGAAGCACAATTTAGCAGTGGGTTGCAGAGAAAAAGAAAAATGCTGGCAGAAAAATCCAATTGAGTGATTAAACAGCTCTTCATTTTCTGGCTTTATTTTTATGATAACAAATTTGTTCTCTGAAAAGTGTCCACAAAGCCAAGTATCTGATTAACATCTTTGTAGGGATGTTTTTTCACCTATTACTAAATTAAACTTGCTTCATTGGAAAGGCAGCAAGATGCATCCTCATTTCAATATCTACGGAAATAATACAGGTTGACACCAGGAAACATTAACGCCACTGCATCTTTGCTGTTTTCTCATGTGGAAGTCTGTTTAATGTGAAAACAAGGTGATATCTAATTAGCACACAGGTAAGGAATTAAGAAAATCTTTATTTAAGGGTGAAGATGTTTCTCACAAAATCGTTGCCCCAATGCATCATTGAAATTCAAGCTGGAAAGATGATTTTAATATATCACTTGTACATTTTGTATTGCTCTTCTGGTGACAATGTAGTTTGTTTTTGTCAATTACCATTTTAATAATCGGGTAAAGAAAATTAATTGGATTTTTGAAAGAAAACAATACTGTCAATATACTATTAAAACAAATTAAAATGGTAAAAGTTATTGTACTTTAAGTAAAAATAAAAGAGCAAAAATATCAATCCCAGTTTTGGATTACTTTAATTAACAAAAAAAATTGCATATAGCAGAGGATAGTTTCAATCTGCCTACCTCTGGGTTATGGACCCAGCATGCTTCCATTACAGTACTCTGCTGCACATGTAAGTGCAAGAGATCCTGAAGCACTCACTCATCATGGGAAAGTACCAATGTGTTTCTTCATTGGTTGATGGAAGAAACATCTTACAAAAACTCTCCACATTATTGACTTTTTAAAATGTTTCTAGGAATCGTTCTAGATGAATGCTTATTAGCCTTTGTCAGTATGTACTTTTGCAAAGTGTCGCTGTGGCGCAATCAGTTAGTGTGTAAGGCTATTAACCAAAAGGTTGGTGGTTCAATCCCACCCAGGGACTTAATTGACCTTGTTATCAGATTTTGGTGATCTTTAAGTAGACAAGTCAAAATTTCAAACCCCCTGTTATGGTGTAGGGTACCTGGCCTTCTCTGATGTAATCAGAGTTAGATTTGATTCAGTAATTTTATAAAAACAGCTAGGAAGCACAATTTAGCAGTGGGTTGCAGAGAAAAAGAAATATGCTGGCAGAAAAATCCAATTGAGTGATTAAACAGCTCTTCATTTTCTGGCTTTATTTTTATGCTAACTAATTTGTTCTCTGAAAAGTGTCCACAAAGCCAAGTATCTGATTAACATCTTTGTAGGGATGGTTTTTCACCTATTACTAAATTAAACTTGCTTCATTGGAAAGGCAGCAAGATGCATCCTCATTTCAATATCTACTGAAATAATACAGGTTGACACCAGGAAACATTAACGCCACTGCATCCTTGCTGCTTTCTCATGTGGAAGTCTGTTTAATGTGAAAACAAGGTGATATCTAATTAGCACACAGGTAAGGAATTAAGAAAATCTTTATTTAAGGGTGAAGATGTTTCTCACAAAATCGTTGCCCCAATGCATCATTGAAATTCAAGCTGGAAAGATGATTTTAATATATCACTTGTACATTTTGTATTGCTCTTCTGGTGACAATGTAGTTTGCTTTTGTCAATTACCATTTTAATAATCGGGTAAAGAAAATTAATTGGATTTTTGAAAGAAAACAATACTGTCAATATACTATTAAAACAAATTAAAATGGTAAAAGTTATTGTACTTTAAGTAAAAATAAAAGAGCAAAAATATCAATCCCAGTTTTGGATTACTTTAATTAACAAAAAAAAAATGCATATAGCAGAGGATAGTTTCAATCTGCCTACCTCTGGGTTATGGACCCAGCATGCTTCCATTACAGTACTCTGCTGCACATGTAAGTGCAAGAGATCCTGAAGCACTCACTCATCATGGGAAAGTACCAATGTGTTTCTTCATTGGTTGATGGAAGAAACATCATACAAAAACTCTCCACATTATTGACTTTTTAAAATGTTTCTAGGAATCGTTCTAGATGAATGCTTATTAGCCTTTGTCAGTATGTACTTTTGCAAAGTGTCGCTGTGGCGCAATCAGTTAGTGTGTAAGGCTATTAACCAAAAGGTTGGTGGTTCAATCCCACCCAGGGACTTAATTGACCTTGTTATCAGATTTTGGTGATCTTTAAGTAGACAAGTCAAAATTTCAAACCCCCTGTTATGGTGTAGGGTACCTGGCCTTCTCTGATGTAATCAGAGTTAGATTTGATTCAGTGATTTTATAAAAACAGCTAGGAAGCACAATTTAGCAGTGGGTTGCAGAGAAAAAGAAATATGCTGGCAGAAAAATCCAATTGAGTGATTAAACAGCTCTTCATTTTCTGGCTTTATTTTTATGCTAACTAATTTGTTCTCTGAAAAGTGTCCACAAAGCCAAGTATCTGATTAACATATTTGTAGGGATGGTTTTTCACCTATTACTAAATTAAACTTGCTTCATTGGAAAGGCAGCAAGATGCATCCTCATTTCAATATCTACTGAAATAATACAGGTTGACACCAGGAAACATTAACGCCACTGCATCCTTGCTGCTTTCTCATGTGGAAGTCTGTTTAATGTGAAAACAAGGTGATATCTAATTAGCACACAGGTAAGGAATTAAGATAATCTTTATTTAAGGGTGAAGATGTTTCTCACAAAATCGTTGCCCCAATGCATCATTGAAATTCAAGCTGGAAAGATGATTTTAATATATCACTTGTACATTTTGTATTGCTCTTCTGGTGACAATGTAGTTTGTTTTTGTCAATTACCATTTTAATAATCGGGTAAAGAAAATTAATTGGATTTTTGAAAGAAAACAATACTGTCAATATACTATTAAAACAAATTAAAATGGTAAAAGTTATTGTACTTTAAGTAAAAATAAAAGAGCAAAAATATCAATCCCAGTTTTGGATTACTTTAATTAACAAAAAAAAATGCATATAGCAGAGGATAGTTTCAATCTGCCTACCTCTGGGTTATGGACCCAGCATGCTTCCATTACAGTACTCTGCTGCACATGTAAGTGCAGGAGATCCTGAAGCACTCACTCATCATGGGAAAGTACCAATGTGTTTCTTCATTGGTTGATGGAAGAAACATCTTACAAAAACTCTCCAGATTATTGACTATTTAAAGTTTTTCTAGGAAACGTTCTAGATGAATGCTTATTAGTCTTTGTCAGTATGTACTTTTTGCAAAGTGTCTCTGTGGCGCAATCGGTTAGGGTGTTCAGCTATTAATCAAAAGGTTGGTGGTTCAATCCCACCCAGGGACGTAATTGACCTTGTGATCAGATTTTGGTGATATTTAAGTAGACAAGTCAAAATTTCGAAAACCCCTGTTATGGTGTAGGGTACCTGGCCTTCTCTGATGTAATCAGAGTTAGATTTGATTCAGTGATTTTATAAAAACAGCTAGGAAGCACAATTTAGCAGTGGGTTGCAGAGAAAAAGAAATATGCTGGCAAAAAAATCCAATTGACTGATTAAACAGCTCTTCATTTTCTGGCTTTATTTTTATGCTAACAAATTTGTTCTCTGAAAAGTGTCCACAAAGCCAAGTATCTGATTAACATCTTTGTAGGGATGGTTTTTCACCTATTACTAAATTAAACTTGCTTCATTGGAAAGGCAGCAAGATGCATCCTCATTTCAATATCTACTGAAATAATACAGGTTGACACCAGGAAACATTAACGCCACTGCATCCTTGCTGCTTTCTCATGTGGAAGTCTGTTTAATGTGAAAACAAGGTGATATCTAATTAGCACACAGGTAAGGAATTAAGAAAATCTTTATTTAAGGGTGAAGATGTTTCTCACAAAATCGTTGCCCCAATGCATCATTGAAATTCAAGCTGGAAAGATGATTTTAATATATCACTTGTACATTTTGTATTGCTCTTCTGGTGACAATGTAGTTTGCTTTTGTCAATTACCATTTTAATAATCGGGTAAAGAAAATTAAGTGGATTTTTGAAAGAAAACAATACTGTCAATATACTATTAAAACAAATTAAAATGGTAAAAGTTATTGTACTTTAAGTAAAAATAAAAGAGCAAAAATATCAATCCCAGTTTTGGATTACTTTAATTAACAAAAAAAAAATGCATATAGCAGAGGATAGTTTCAATCTGCCTACCTCTGGGTTATGGACCCAGCATGCTTCCATTACAGTACTCTGCTGCACATGTAAGTGCAAGAGATCCTGAAGCACTCACTCATCATGGGAAAGTACCAATGTGTTTCTTCATTGGTTGATGGAAGAAACATCATACAAAAACTCTCCACATTATTGACTTTTTAAAATGTTTCTAGGAATCGTTCTAGATGAATGCTTATTAGCCTTTGTCAGTATGTACTTTTGCAAAGTGTCACTGTGGCGCAATCAGTTAGTGTGTAAGGCTATTAACCAAAAGGTTGGTGGTTCAATCCCACCCAGGGACTTAATTGACATTGTTATCAGATTTTGGTGATCTTTAAGTAGACAAGTCAAAATTTCAAACCCCCTGTTATGGTGTAGGGTACCTGGCCTTCTCTGATGTAATCAGAGTTAGATTTGATTCAGTGATTTTATAAAAACAGCTAGGAAGCACAATTTAGCAGTGGGTTGCAGAGAAAAAGAAATATGCTGGCAGAAAAATCCAATTGAGTGATTAAACAGCTCTTCATTTTCTGGCTTTATTTTTATGCTAACTAATTTGTTCTCTGAAAAGTGTCCACAAAGCCAAGTATCTGATTAACATATTTGTAGGGATGGTTTTTCACCTATTACTAAATTAAACTTGCTTCATTGGAAAGGCAGCAAGATGCATCCTCATTTCAATATCTACTGAAATAATACAGGTTGACACCAGGAAACATTAACGCCACTGCATCCTTGCTGCTTTCTCATGTGGAAGTCTGTTTAATGTGAAAACAAGGTGATATCTAATTAGCACACAGGTAAGGAATTAAGAAAATCTTTATTTAAGGGTGAAGATGTTTCTCACAAAATCGTTGCCCCAATGCATCATTGAAATTCAAGCTGGAAAGATGATTTTAATATATCACTTGTACATTTTGTATTGCTCTTCTGGTGACAATGTAGTTTGTTTTTGTCAATTACCATTTTAATAATAGGGTAAAGAAAATTAAGTGGATTTTTGAAAGAAAACAATACTGTCAATATACTATTAAAACAAATTAAAATGGTAAAAGTTATTGTACTTTAAGTAAAAATAAAAGCTAAAATATCAATCCCAGTTTTGGATTACTTTAATGAACAAAAAAAAAATGCATATAGCAAAGGATAGTTTCAATCTGCCTACCTCTGGGTTATGGACCCAGCATGCTTCCATTGCAGTACTCTGCTGCACATGTAAGTGCAAGAGATCCTGAAGCACTCACTCATCATGCGAAAGTACCAATGTGTTTCTTCATTGGTTGCTGGAAGAAATATCTTACAAACACTCTCCAGATTATTGACTTTTTAAAGATTTTCTAGGAAACGTTCTAGATGAATGCTTATTAGTCTTTGTCAGTATATACTTTTCGCAAAGTGTCTCTGTGGCGCAATCGGTTAGTGTGTTCAGCTATTGATCAAAAGGTTGGTGGTTCAATCCCACCCAGGGACGTAATTGACCTTGTGATCAGATTTTGGTGATATTTAAGTAGACAAGTCAAAATTGCAAACCCCCTCTTATGGTGTAGGGTACCTGGCCTTCTCTGATGTAGTTAGATTTGATTAAGTGATTTTATAAAAAAAACAGCTAGGAAGCACAATTTAGCAGTGGGTTGCAGAGAAAAAGAAAAATGCTGGCAGAAAAATCCAATTGAGTGATTAAACAGCTCTTCATTTTCTGGCTTTATTTTTATGATAACAAATTTGTTCTCTGAAAAGTGTCCACAAAGCCAAGTATCTGATTAACATCTTTGTAGGGATGGTTTTTCACCTATTACTAAATTAAACTTGCTTCATTGGAAAGGCAGCAAGATGCATCCTCATTTCAATATCTACGGAAATAATACAGGTTGACACCAGGAAACATTAACGCCACTGCATCTTTGCTGTTTTCTCATGTGGAAGTCTGTTTAATGTGAAAACAAGGTGATATCTAATTAGCACACAGGTAAGGAATTAAGAAAATCTTTATTTAAGGGTGAAGATGTTTCTCACAAAATCGTTGCCCCAATGCATCATTGAAATTTAAGCTGGAAAGATGATTTTAATATATCACTTGTACATTTTGTATTGCTCTTCTGGTGACAATGTAGTTTGTTTTTGTCAATTACCATTTTAATAATCGGGTAAAGAAAATTAATTGGATTTTTGAAAGAAAACAATACTGTCAATATACTATTAAAACAAATTAAAATGGTAAAAGTTATTGTACTTTAAGTAAAAATAAAAGAGCAAAAATATCAATCCCAGTTTTGGATTACTTTAATTAACAAAAAAAAATGCATATAGCAGAGGATAGTTTCAATCTGCCTACCTCTGGGTTATGGACCCAGCATGCTTCCATTACAGTACTCTGCTGCACATGTAAGTGCAAGAGATCCTGAAGCACTCACTCATCATGGGAAAGTACCAATGTGTTTCTTCATTGGTTGATGGAAGAAACATCTTACAAAAACTCTCCAGATTATTGACTATTTAAAGTTTTTATAGGAAACGTTCTAGATGAATGCTTATTAGCCTTTGTCAGTATGTACTTTTGCAAAGTGTCGCTGTGGCGCAATCACTTAGTGTGTACGGCTATTAACCAAAAGGTTGGTGGTTCAATCCCACCCAGGGACGTAATTGACCTTGTTATCAGATTTTTTTGATCTTTAAGTAGACAAGTCAAAATTTCGAAAACCCCTGTTATGGTGTAGGGTACCTGGCCTTCTCTGATGTAATCAGAGTTAGATTTGATTCAGTGATTTTATAAAAACAGCTAGGAAGCACAATTTAGCAGTGGGTTGCAGAGAAAAAGAAATATGCTGGCAGAAAAATCCAATTGAGTGATTAAACAGCTCTTCATTTTCTGGCTTTATTTTTATGATAACAAATTTGTTCTCTGAAAAGTGTCCACAAAGCCAAGTATCTGATTAACATCTTTGTAGGGATGGTTTTTCACCTATTACTAAATTAAACTTGCTTCATTGGAAAGGCAGCAAGATGCATCCTCATTTCAATGTCTACGGAAATAATACAGGTTGACACCAGGAAACATTAACGCCACTGCATCTTTGCTGTTTTCTCATGTGGAAGTCTGTTTAATGTGAAAACAAGGTGATATCTAATTAGCACACAGGTAAGGAATTAAGAAAATCTTTATTTAAGGGTGAAGATGTTTCTCACAAAATCGTTGCCCCAATGCATCATTGAAATTCAAGCTGGAAAGATGATTTTAATATATCACTTGTACATTTTGTATTGCTCTTCTGGTGACAATGTAGTTTGTTTTTTGTCAATTACCATTTTAATAATCGGGTAAAGAAAATTAAGTGGATTTTTGAAAGAAAACAATACTGTCAATTATAAGGGCACGGTCGTGCCCTTATATTAAGGCTGAATCGAACAAACGGAATTCTCCCATAGGGAACTTCTGAGATGGGGGCATGGTTTTTGAGGGGCTACACCTCAAAACTGATAGGACGTACTGAGCTGAAATTTGGCATGGACGCGTAGAATCGTCACCCGCTGCTGCAGGCCAAATTTCAGGGCAAAATAATAAAAAATGAGGAATTGGGAGTAAGCTAAAGTTCCAACTGTCAGTTTTTTTCTGCCACTCCCTCTGTGGCTTTTTGACAACGTTTTCCTATAGAGTGAATGAAGATTTTTTTGGGAAGGCATAACTCAGGATAGAGGACGAATTAAGACTTGGGGTTTGTTTTACTAGATAGAGTATGCCCCAGTGTAGTGCCTTTTGGGGTTGTGGTTTTTCAGAAAGTTATAGGGTTTTTTTAATTAAGAGAAATATGCCCCATTATAGAGATAGGGCATTTCAATTTATTGCGCCTGCGCAGTGACCGCCAGCAGGGGGTGTACAGAGAGTAGCTCTGGCAGTTGGGCACGAGGAGACAGAGCGGGAAGGAGTCACGTGGAGCTGCAGGAGGACAGCCAGCGGTTCCCGGCGTGTGAGTTCATTGAGGTCCATGAAGCGGGAGGAGATCGCCGGAGCTGCGTAGCACTGGGTGAGTTCTGTCAGGCAGCCCACCGCTGTGTACCCAGCTTCCACTTCTCCCCCGCGTGTCCGGCCACCCTCCCCTCTCGCCCGCCCGGCCACCCTCCCCTCCCGCCCGCCCGCCCGCCCGCTCGCCCGCCCGCTTGCCCGCTGTGTGCCCGGCCGCCCGCCGGACCTTCCCTGGTGGCTGCCTACGTCTCCTCCCCGCGTCTGTGGTGCGGCTGGCAGTAGGAGGCGTCTCGGGCAGCTGTGTCCGGCCACTCCTC